>NC_088403.1:24278957-24578957 GCF_034236695.1 Oncorhynchus nerka | reverse complement strand
GTGTGTTTTGGTCATTGGTAGAGAGAACGTGTGTGTGTACTGTATACCTGTGTGTTTTGGTCATTGGTAGAGAGAACGTGTGTGTGTACTGTATGCGTGTGTGTTTTGTTCATTAGTAGAGAGACCGTGTGTTGGTACTGTATACGTGTGTGTTTTGGTCATTGGTAGAGAGAACGTGTGTGTGCACTGTATGAGTGTGTGTTTTGGTCATTGGTAGAGAGAACGTGTGTGTGTGTGTACTGTATGTGTGTGTGTTTTGGTCATTGGTAGAGAGAACGTGTGTGTGTACTGTATGCGTGCGTGTTTTGGTCATTGGTAGAGAGAATGTGTGTGTGTACTGTATGCGCGTATGTTTTGGTCATTGGTAGAGAGACCGTGTGTGTGTGTGTACTGTATGTGTGTGTGTTTTGGTCATTGGTAGAGAGAACGTGTGTGTGTACTGTATGCGTGCGTGTTTTGGTCATTGGTAGAGAGAACGTGTGTGTGTACTGTATGCGTGCGTGTTTTGGTCATTGGTAGAGAGAACGTGTGTGTGTACTGTATGCGTGCGTGTTTTGGTCATTGGTAGAGAGAACGTGTGTGTGTACTGTATGCGCGTATGTTTTGGTCATTGGTAGAGAGACCGTGTGTGTGTACTGTATATGTGTGTGTGTTTTGGTCATTGGTAGAGAGAACGTGTGTGTGTACTGTATGCGTGTGTGTTTTGGTCATTGGTAGAGAGACCGTGTGTGTGTAATGTATGTGTGTGTGTGTTATGGTCATTGGTAGAGAGAACGTGTGTGTGTAATGTATGTGTGTGTGTGTTTTGGTCATTGGTAGAGAGAACGTGTGTGTGTAATGTATGTGTGTGTGTGTTTTGGTCATTGGTAGAGAGAACGTGTGTGTGTAATGTATGTGTGTGTGTGTTTTGGTCATTGGTAGAGAGAACGTGTGTGTGTAATGTATGTGTGTGTGTTTTTGGTCATTGGTAGAGAGAACGTGTGTGTGTAATGTATGTGTGTGTGTGTTTTGGTCATTGGTAGAGAGAACGTGTGTGTGTAATGTATGTGTGTGTGTGTTTTGGTCATTGGTAGAGAGAACGTGTGTGTGTAATGTATGTGTGTGTGTTTTGGTCATTGGTAGAGAGAACGTGTGTGTGTAATGTATGTGTGTGTGTTTTGGTCAATGGTAGAGAGAACGTGTGTGTGTAATGTATGTGTGTGTGTGTTTTGGTCATTGGTAGAGAGAACGTGTGTGTGTAATGTATGTGTGTGTGTGTTATGGTCATTGGTAGAGAGAATGTGTGTGTGTAATGTATGTGTGTGTGTGTTTTGGTCATTGGTAGAGAGAACATGTGTGTGTAATGTATGTGTGTGTGTGTTTTGGTCATTGGTAGAGAGAACGTGTGTGTGTAATGTATGTGTGTGTGTGTTTTGGTCATTGGTAGAGAGAACGTGTGTGTGTACTGTATGCGTGTGTGTTTTGGTCATTGGTAGAGAGAACGTGTGTGTGTAATGTATGTGTGTGTGTTTTGGTCAATGGTAGAGAGAACGTGTGTGTGTAATGTATATGTGTGTGTTTTGGTCAATGGTAGAGAGATCGTGTGTTGGTACTGTATACGTGTGTGTTTTGGTCATTGGTAGAGAGAACGTGTGTGTGCACTGTATGAGTGTGTGTTTTGGTCATTGGTAGAGAGAACGTGTGTGTGTGTGTACTGTATGTGTGTGTGTTTTGGTCATTGGTAGAGAGAACGTGTGTGTGTACTGTATACCTGTGTGTTTTGGTCATTGGTAGAGAGACCGTGTGTGTGTACTGTATGCGTGTGTGTTTTGGTCATTGGTAGAGAGACCGTGTGTTGGTACTGTATACGTGTGTGTTTTGGTCATTGGTAGAGAGAACGTGTGTGTGCACTGTATGAGTGTGTGTTTTGGTCATTGGTAGAGAGAACGTGTGTGTGTGTGTACTGTATGTGTGTGTGTTTTGGTCATTGGTAGAGAGAACGTGTGTGTGTACTGTATGCGTGCGTGTTTTGGTCATTGGTAGAGAGAACGTGTGTGTGTACTGTATGCGCGTATGTTTTGGTCATTGGTAGAGAGACCGTGTGTGTTTTGGTCATTGGTAGAGAGAACGTGTGTGTGTACTGTATGCGTGTGTGTTTTGGTCATTGGTAGAGAGACCGTGTGTGTGTAATGTATGTGTGTGTGTGTTATGGTCATTGGTAGAGAGAATGTGTGTGTGTAATGTATGTGTGTGTGTGTTTTGGTCATTGGTAGAGAGAACGTGTGTGTGTAATGTATGCGTGTGTGTTTTGGTCATTGGTAGAGAGAACGTGTGTGTGTAATGTATGTGTGTGTGTGTTTTGGTCATTGGTAGAGAGAACGTGTGTGTGTACTGTATGCGTGTGTGTTTTGGTCATTGGTAGAGAGAACGTGTGTGTGTAATGTATGTGTGTGTGTTTTGGTCAATGGTAGAGAGAACGTGTGTGTGTAATGTATATGTGTGTGTTTTGGTCAATGGTAGAGAGAACGTGTGTGTGTAATGTATATGTGTGTGTTTTGGTCAATGGTAGAGAGATCGTGTGTTGGTACTGTATACGTGTGTGTTTTGGTCATTGGTAGAGAGAACGTGTGTGTGTACTGTATGCGCGTATGTTTTGGTCATTGGTAGAGAGACCGTGTGTGTTTTGGTCATTGGTAGAGAGAACGTGTGTGTGTACTGTATGCGTGTGTGTTTTGGTCATTGGTAGAGAGACCGTGTGTGTGTAATGTATGTGTGTGTGTGTTATGGTCATTGGTAGAGAGAATGTGTGTGTGTAATGTATGTGTGTGTGTGTTTTGGTCATTGGTAGAGAGAACGTGTGTGTGTAATGTATGTGTGTGTGTTTTGGTCAATGGTAGAGAGAACGTGTGTGTGTAATGTATGTGTGTGTGTGTTTTGGTCATTGGTAGAGAGAACGTGTGTGTGTACTGTATGCGTGTGTGTTTTGGTCATTGGTAGAGAGAACGTGTGTGTGTAATGTATGTGTGTGTGTTTTGGTCAATGGTAGAGAGAACGTGTGTGTGTAATGTATATGTGTGTGTTTTGGTCAATAGTAGAGAGAACGTGTGTGTGTAATGTATGTGTTTTTAAAGGGGGGTGTCGTGGGGTTGAGAACTGGTACCTGCGCTGGAGCTCTTCAAAATCCACCCTGAGGCTCTCGCTCTCTGAAGGGCCACTGTGCTGCTGAGGAGCTCCGGGGGCACTGTCCACTTCCCCTATCCTCTGGGGGCCACAAGAAATAGTCAAAATCACTAAACATTGTAGAAATCACTATAGTGCAGTCTTAAATTGTTCCAGAGATGTCAATGTGTAAATCTAGTTCCTCTGTGCCATAGTGGACACATTATCTTTAAAAAAATATGTTCAGTATGTATCAACTAGGGACAGTCAATGAATCAGAGCAGAGTGATATCCAAGGGCATGCTGACCTTGCGCTTGTCTTCGTGCAGTTCCTCGAGCTGCCTCTGGAGGGCAGTGCAGCGGCTCTCGGCCTCATCCAGCCTCTGGGAACTGCCTTGGAACTGGGAGGAGAGATGGCGGTTCTCCTCAAACACCTGCGAGAGCTGAGGGGAGGGAGGGACAGCAACGGGCTCAGCAGACTGTACACACACACACAAAACCAAAAGACAGAAGAATGAAGAAGAAGCAGAGAAGAAATTATGAAAGAAAATGGAAAAGGAGCATGCAAGAGAAATGAAAAGGAAAGAGCCAGAGGGGGAGACATTTATGAAATATGTGATAATCTAATCCATTAACATGAAATGAAGTACCTTTCATTCAACCATGTCATTAAGTACTGAAAGTCAGAGAGTGTGATCAGAGGTAGTTGTGAGATAGCGTAGGACAACAGAATGATTGCAGGTAGGGTTGCTAAGACACGGACAAGAGGCTATGGGTGACAGGAAGGAGGAACAGTCTGGTATCTCTACCTTGTTACTGAGCTGTGTAATGCGCTGCTCTCGCAGCTGAAGATCATTCAGCGGGCCACTCTCTGATTGAAGGACCCCTACTTTAGATGACAGGTCTGCCTCAAGAGGTGCCTGAGCACAAAAAACAACAAACAAGAATACATAAACAGCCATGGAGAAGAGACAACAGAGGTGAACCATAATCACACCATTTAACCGTCTCTTAACTGCACAAATGTATAACTTAAACCTAGATTTGTAGAGAACATTGATAAGGACCCACTTTATATTTGTACCACAGTCGTACTTGACACAGCACATTCATCATTTATACTGTATATCCAATTGTGAAGATATCAGTTTTATTACTATGCATACGACCTTCCTTTAATTCATTGTTATTTTGATTGGTCCAGAAAAATGTGATGTCACTGCACTTTATATACCTGCCGTAAACTGTGTACTTGACAAATACAATTTGATTTGGACATGAACAGCAGTCTGCCATCTCACTCATGCCTGGTCCAAGTACAGTCGTTATCAGTTTCAGATTTAGAGGTGTCCTCCTCCTCACCTGTCTCTGATGGTGTTCCTCCGGTGGTTTGGGCCTGGTGGCGCGGGCCTCCTCCAACATGGCACCGAGCTGGCGCACCTGCTGGTCACGGTCCGAGAGGGTGGCCAGGGTCTGCTGCTTCAGGAGCTCTGCCTGGGCCTGCCAGTCAACCTGCTCCAGCCTAGAGAGAGACAGATATACCTATGTAGCCAAGGCATAGACACTCATATACCTCTGATTAACAATGTTTGGATTTTAAATAACATAAGCAGCTCTTTACGAAGTATGTCTCACCTGAGAATTTCTAGTTCCTGGTTCTCCCTCTGCCTCAGGTTGTCTAGCTCCCTCATCCTGTCCACCATCTCCTCAGCCCTCCTCCTCTCCTCCTCTAGCTCCTGGCTGAGTTTAGACAGCTCTCCTCCTCCCAGTCGAGTGAGCTCTGAGTGCTGCCGCTGGAGCTGTTCCAACTACAGGACAGGGAGAAACAAAGCTTGTGTTACTGTGGATACTGGTATATGAAAACACTATATACAGGTAAGTTATGACATCACTACCATTGTGGTTGTGTTAGTAGTGCTTTAATGGAATACTTTGTGCAAAATGGAGATTACTCTGGTTGATTACCAGTCTCTCCCTGTCGTTCTGCAGGGCTGACAGGGCGTTCTTCAGTCCCCACACCTCCGCAGTGGATCCTCCATGGCCCGTGGTGGGTGTCTGCTGGCCCCCTGCCCTGCTCATCTCCTCCAGTCTGAGGCTGAGCTCCTGGGCCTGGCTGAGTGCCTGGTCCCTGCTGCCCTGCAGTGACGCCATGGCCTGGCCGAACGCCTGGTTCTGGGCCCGGAGCTGGCCGGCCACCTCCCTCTCCTCCAGCAGCCTCTGCTCCATGCTCAGCAGGTCTCGGGCCAGCTCAGCCACCCTCTCTGCCGCTGTCTCCGACTCCGTGCGCGTCACCCCTCCCTCCCAACGTAGTTCTTTCAGCTCCTTCTGCCGAGCCTCCTGCACCTCTCTTTCCTTGGCAAGGCTCTCCTCCAGGCTCTCCACCTGGGCCCTGGCAGCCTGCAGCTGCTCCCTCAGCTTCTCTACCTCCGCCCCGGGAGCGTCTCTCACCTGCCTGTTTCCACTATCACCAGCCTGGCTGAGTGTCTCCCTCTCCACCGCCTGAACAAAAGCCTCCCCTCCCTCCAGGCTCTTGATCTTAGCCTCTAGCTCAGCTCTCTCCTTCTCCAGGGTAGCGATGCGCTCCAGCTGGCCGGACAAGAGCTGCTTGTGCTGGGACTCCTTCATGGTGAGGACCTGGGTAAGGTCGTCCCTGTAGCCGTGAAGCTGGGCAGATAGCTTGGCCTTCTCTGCGTGGAGGTCGTCCCTCTGGACCAATAGGGAGCGCAGCTCCTCCTTCAGACTGTTATTCTCCGCAGCAGCCTCCTGGATCAGAGCGTCCTTTTCCATCATCACCTGGGACAACAGACCCATTACGTAGAGGGATGGGTTATACAACTGGGGCACGAGGAAGACATTCTACAGTACTATCACACTAATAATATCCCTCTTATCACTACATACAGTTTCAGCATGTCGATGACATGCGTGTACATAAACAAACATGGACCATTTACCACCGATTTACATTAAGTGTAGGAGAATCCATTCAGAATCTCTTCTGCCATTTATGCCTCTGTACACATGAGTGTTATCATTGTTTCTTTACCTGCAGATGTTTCTCCTCCAGCTGTTTGTACATGCCAAGTACTCTGTCTCTGTCGTCCTGTAAAGAGCCCATGGCCTTGGTGAAGGCGTCCAGCCTGGCTTTGCTGTGGCTGCTCTCCTCCTCTGCCTTCCGCAGCCGGTCCTCCAGACCCCGCACCTCCTCTCTCCTCTCCTCCAGCTCCTTCTCAGCCTCCTGGGCCCTGGCGTCAGCCTCCCTCCTGGCCTCCTCTGCAGCCTGGGGGGGAGAAAGCATGTAAGCAGTCAAGAAGATGCAGGGGAATGGGTTTAAACATTTCCAAGCTCGTAAAACAACTTGATAGCTCAATCAAAACGGTAACATCACAAATTTGTAGGGAATTTTTACACCCTATTTTGAATAAATGTAGAATTTGACACCCTGTGCATTGAAATGAGCAACTATTCATTGTGATGACAAAACATGTCATAAAGCAGAGATGAAATAAAAGTGATGCGTACCTGTGTCACGGCCTGCTCCTTCTCCCCCAGCAGCTCTACCTCTCTCCTCTCCTTCTCACTCAGCTCTGTCTGCAGGCTCTCTGTCAGGGTCTTGGAGGAGCGCAGGTCTGTCTCCAGTTGTTCCACGCTCAGGCCCAGCCTCCTCCCCTCTGCTTCCCTCTCCTTCAGCTGGGACCTGACCTCGTTGGTCTCTCCCTGCAGCTTCCCAACTGCCTCTTCCAGGGCCTGGGCTCTGTGGCGGAGCCCCTCCGCCTCGCTCTCTAGGGAGGCCAGCTGGGCGCGAGCGTCAGCCAGGGAGGTCTCAGTCTGGGCTAGGGACTTCTGAAGCTCCCCCCTCTCCTGCTCCAGGGCAGCCTGGTTCTCACGGAGCCTCTTCTCTTCCTGCTCCCATTTCAGCTGCCACTGCTCGTCTGCTTTCTGCAGTCTTGACAAAAAAACACATTACATAACATACTATAGTGTATCACAAACCTGGCAGGAAATTGGGGCAATTTAAGGAACTTTTCAGGAACTGTAGCCATTTTTACCTGTCCACTGTAAGCTGTAGCTCTTCTCTCTGTGCGGTCTCTTTCTGCAGCTGTTCAGCCAGATCTCTGGATCGGGTCTCTCCCTCCCGCACCTCTGCCTCCTTCCCCTGGAGGGTGCTGTTGAAGCGACTCTCCCACTGCCGGGTCTCATCCAGCACGCGGTCCCTGTCGTCCTGCAGGGAGGACATACAGCGCGAGAAGGCAGCCAGTCGGGCCAGAGACTCATCGAGGCGGGCCTGCATCTGCTGGGCCTGTCTCTCAGCGGTGTCAGCCAGCTCTTTTGCCTCCCGGGTGGCATTCTCCTCTCTCTCCCTCTCCCGGTAAGACTCCTCCAACCTCAGCTCAATCTGCTTCAGCTCGGCTCCTAGCCTGAACCTCACAGAGTCCAGGCTCTGCTCTGCCTCTGCTTTCAACTCAGCCTCTCTCTGTAGAGCGGTCTGCTCATAGGCTCTCCTTTCAGCTTGGGCCTGGCTGGCCTCTGTCTGGCCCTCAACCAGCTGGGCTTTGCAGCTAGATAGCTCAGCCTCAGTCTTCTTCAAAGCGTCTGTGACTTTGGTCCTCTCCAGATAGGCTTGCCCAAGCTCTTTGTGGATCTCGTTGCTGCCCAGTTGCAAAGCCTTGCCCTCCCTGGCCATCTCGCTGATCCTTTCCTGGTACTGGATGCAGTCCTTCTGCATCTGGCGCACCTCCAACTGCTTCTCTCTCAGCAGCTCCTCCAGCTGCTTTGCCCGGCTCTGGCTGCCCTCTTTCACCCTCTGGGCGGACTTCAGCTGCTGCTCCAGCTCCCTCTGCTTCCCTGACTCGGCCTCTGCCTCAGCCCTCTCTCTCTGGGCCTGCCTCTTGTCCTCCTCCAGCCTGGCTGCCCGGTCCCTCTCGCTCTCGGCCAGGGCTTCCAGTTCAGCCCGCTCCCTCTCCAGTCTCTCCACCTCCCGCTGCAGCTCCGCAAGGCGCTCCCGGCTGTCTGCCGCGTCCTGCTGGTAGCCGGCGACGCTGCCATTCAGCTGGGCCAGCTGGTTCATCAGACGCTCCTCTAGGTCGTCCTTCTCTACCTCCAGGCTGCTGTGGAGCCCCTGGAGTTGGGCTTCCCTTTTAGAGCTCTCCTCCATCAGGCTCTGTTCCTTAACTTTACTCTCCTGAAGGAGCTGCTCCAGAGAGGCTAGTCCAGCCTTGAGTTCAGCCTCACTCTCTTGCCACTGTTCCCTCTCTGAATGTAGGGCTGCTTCCATTTCCCTCCGCTTTCCCTCAATTACGGTCTGTTCACTTTCAGACATGTCCGTCTTCACTGGCTCCTCCCCTTGGGTCTGTTCCTTTTCTTTACTCTCCTGAAGGCGCTGCTCCAGAGAGGCCAGCTCAGCAGTGAGTTCAGCCTCGCGCTCTTGCCTCAGTTCCCTCTCTGACTGTAGGGCTGCCTCCATTTTGCTCAATTTCACATCAATTAGGGCCTGTGTACTTTCAGTTATTTCGTTCTTCCCCGTCTCCTCAAAAGAGTGCATGTCAGGTGCAGCTACCTCAGACTCTGTAGCCTGACTCTGTGGCTCTATGTCCTGAGGCTGGCTCTTAACTGGCTCTTGGGTAGTTTCAGTCATGACTGTATTAGACTGCTGGGCAACAATAGTTTCCTCCACTACATCATCAGAGATGGGGATTTTATCTGGAGCTAATCTGTCCCCTTTCTCTAGCTCTTGGGCTAGTTGTTCCCTCACCTCAACAACTTGCTGTTCTAAGGAGTCCCTCTGTGCCGTAGTGGCATTCAAATCAGCTTTCAGAGCCTCAAACTCTTCTTTGAGTCTTTCAAGTTCTCCTTTGAGTGCCTTGTCCTCTCTTCTTATTCCTTTCTTTTCATCCATCTCTCGGAGTCTCTCATTCTCCTCCTCTAAATCCATTATTTTCTGCTGCTTGGTCTTGGCAAACTTCCTCATCTTGTCTTTGACAGTGTCCACCTCTTTCTGGGCCTCTTCTTTCTGCCGTTCAGCCTCCTGCTTGGCTGCCTCGTGGGTCCTGGCTCTAGCAACAAGCTCCTTCCTCTCCTGCCTAGCAGCTTCCAGCACCCGTCTCACACGCTCTGCCTCATCACTCACGTTCTCATAGGACTTTAGCAGAGTCTCATACTCATCCTTCATCCCATGCACCTTCTCCTCACATTCTCTGCATGCCCGGGCAGCCTCCTCCTTGGCAGACTCTGCCTCTCTTTTACAGAAGTCTTTCTCTGTCAGCATACCCTCCATGGCCAGCTTGAGGCTCTCGCAGGACCCCCCAAGGCTCTGGTTCTCCACCAAGGTCCGATCGACCTCCTCTATCAGCCTCTCTCTTTCTGCTCTCAGCTTCTCCAGCTCGACTTCTCTAGCATCCATCCTCTGCTGCAGTTCAGTGATGACTTTCTCAGTGGAGGCCAACTCCTCTTTCTGGCTTTTGTTCTCTTTGAGGGCCTCTTTGCGGGAGATAAGGGCGGCCTTGAGCTTCTGCTGAAGCTGCAGGATCTTGGCCTCTCTGCCCTTCTCTTCCTCCTGCCTCTGGGGGACCTCAGCCTCCAGTCTCTGGCTCTTTTCCTTCTCTGCTCTCAGGCCTTCCTGCAGGGAGGCGATCGACTGGTCCTTCTCATACACTGTCTCTTGCATAGACTGGAGGAGAGAGCTTTGCTCACCCAGCTGCTGGCTAAGCTCCATGATCTCATTGTTCTTGTTGCTCAGGAACTGCTTGAATTCCTCCACCTCTGTCTGCAGGATGGCAATGGTGGACTCAGCGGAGTCTGAGGCGGCTCCTTTGGCCGCAGCCTCCAACTCTGCTTTCACAGCTTCTGCATAGGTCTGAGCCTGGAGACACTTCTCCCTCAGAGCCTCCAACTCCTCATAGACATGTTCAATCTGGCTCTCCTTCTCTCTCAGGGCCTGCAGCTCTTTGCCCAGCTCTAGAAGCTCACTTTTCCTGAGTGACAGGCTAGCCTGGCTCTCCTGCAGTTGGCCCTCCAACTCTGTACAAGATGCCTTCTCAGCCTGGACCTCTTCTTTCAGAGCTTGAAATGAGGCCTCAATGTCAGCTGAAAGTACCTGAGAGGGTTCCTCAGCACTGGGAATGGGTTTATCACCTCGTTGTTGTGCTTCGTTCTCAGGAGCGGCAAAGTCCACCCAGTCTTCCTGGACCCAATCTCCTGCAGCTTGCTTCTCAATCTTCTCCACTGCAGCGTTGGTCTCCAGCTCGGCATGTACTTCCTTCTCTGTGCTCCCCTCTTTCTGTGCCTGCAGTTCCTCGAGCTCTCTCAGTCTAGTCAACAGCCCATCTCGTTCACCAACCTGCTCCTCCAAACGCTCCAAGAGCCCGTTGTACTCTTCCTTTTGCTGTTTAAGCTGTTCGCGGTGGTGCCTGTCCTTTTCTTTGGCCATGCGGATGGTGTCTTTGCGAGAGTCCTGGGCCTCCTGGAGTTTCTTTTGCAGTGTTTCGCAATCTGACTCCAGCGAGGCCACCTGGGACTGCAACCCAGTGATTTCAGATGAGGTGTCAGCCTCTGGAGTCTGCTGAGCTCCCTCACTCAGCCTTCTGTTCATTTCAAGTGTCTCTTCCAGAACCTGATCCTGCTGGCTGATTTTCCGTTCCAAAACCTCCATGACCTCTTCTTTGGCCCTCAAGTCTTGTCTGAACTCTTCGAGAGTAGTCTCAATTGCCATATCCTCTTGTTTTCTGTCTTTTTCTAAAGCTGGTACACTTGCAGGGGCTTCCTCTGTTGCTTTCCCTACTTGTCCTTTCCTTTGATCTGCCTCTTTCTCAAACTCTGCAACTTTTTTCATCAGCTCTTTGCGCTGCATCAGGGCTGCCTGCAACCTCTTTTTAATGGTGGCCACTTGGGTTGTCAGATCCTCTTTGTCCTTTCGCAAACTAGTGAGCTCATCACCATCCTCTACATGACTCTCCCCTGTCACTTTCGCCTTTTCTCCAGCTTTCTCAAGTTCAATTATCTGCTCCTTCAGTTTCTTGACTTCAGCACTCATCAGGAACTTCTCCTCACCGGTCTGGAGCAGTTTGGCAGACATGCCATTGCTCAGCTCCATCATCTCCTGCTCTTTCTGGGTGATGCGCAGTTGCAGCTCGTTAATCTCTGTGTCCCTCTCAGACAGTACAGCTTTGGCCATGTCCCTAGCCTGGGAGATGTCCAGTAGGCTGGCCTCCATGTCTTGGAGCTTCTGCTCCAGCTCAGAGGAGGTGATCTCCCCTTCTTCCAGCTGGGCACTCAGCATCCTGGCCTGTCCCTCCTGCTGAGAGAGAGAGCGCTGAGCCTTGTCCAGGTCTGCCTGCAGGGCCTGGATCTGCTGCTCTTTGGAGCGGCCTTCTGTCTGCAGGCTGTCCAGCTGCTCCTCCAGGAGATGCATCTCCATGCTCTGCCTCTCCAAGTCAGAGCCACTGTGCTGGGCCACAGTGTCCATCTCTGACCTGGCTGACTGGAGCTCTTCCTCATATCTCTGAGCCTGGGACTCTGCCTCATCCTTGGCAACTGCCAGGGACCGAATCTCTTCCTCAAGGCCTTGGGCTCTCTCCTGTGACTCTGAGGCAGCCTCTCTCAGTCTCTGGAGCTCAACCATGAGCTCACTGTACCTGTTCTGCAGCTCATCTGCTAGGGCCTGGGCAAACACCTGTCCAGGGGCAGAGTCAGAGTCAAAGAGGGTCGCCCCCTGCTGGCTGAGGTGCACCTGCACAGTCTCACGGATGATGACTGATGAGGACTCCATCTGGACTGTGGATGTTTCCTGCTCAGAGCTGTTCTCTTCCCAGGATTGCATCTGCATCTGGAGCTGGCCAAAGCCCTGCAGTATGGGAGGCGACTGCTGACCTTCATCTTGGTTCACAGCCTCTAGGAGGGTCCAGCTGCTGTGGGCCACCTCGGAGTCACTGCTCGTGACCATCTCATCAGAGGAGGCCCCCTTAGATTCTCCGGGAGAGTCAGACTGGGGTTCAATGAGCTCTGGACTGCTCTCGTTATCAGCGGAGACTGACAGGATTGACCTATCCTCTGCCACCAGGGTGGTGTCCTCCTCTCGCGTGTCTTCTAGGAGGTCTGGCAGCACTGTAGGACTGTCGTAGGGGGCCATGGCAGTGTCCTCACTCTGGTCTAGAATCTGATCAGCGCTTACCTTGAATGCATCATTTGAGCCCTGCTCTTCAGCCAGCACAAGACTCTCTCGCAGGGCAGCCAACTCATGGTCTTTCTCCAATAGCTGCTGCTCCAGAGCCAATATTTGGGCTGGGGAAATCAATAAAGATGAAAATTAATAGCCAGCCTAATTATCTCACAATACACAATTAATTGATCATACCTGAATTGCCAAAACAGATATATTTTTTTCATGACTCTGCCTATATATTATAGATTTCCTTTCAGATTTTTGCTTCTAACTGTTAACAATTGAGATTATTATTGACATACTGTCAACATACTGACAATACTGTTAAAATACTGTCAATACTGTTGACATGTCTACTAAACCACCAGTCTTTCAGGTTTAGTTACAGACTGTGTGAAATGGGTAAGGCCTGTAACCGCATCTGCATCACTATGCTGAACTCTGTTGGCAGCGGGGCCTGTGACAGCACAGTGTCCAATCCTATGCAAACACATCAATAGAGGGTGTGTGTGCTGCTGGCAGGATGTATGACTGGTCCTGCCGGTTGGCTTTCAGATGTATGACTGGTCCTGGCGGTTGGCTTTCAGATGTATGACTGGTCCTGGCGGTTGGCTTTCAGATGTATGACTGGTCCAGGCGGTTGGCTTTCAGATGTATGACTGGTCCTGGCGGTTGGCTTTCAGATGTATGACTGGTCCTGGCGGTTGGCTTTCAGATGTATGACTGGTCCTGGCGGTTGGCTTTCAAATGTATGACTGGTCCTGGCGGTTGGCTTTCAGATGTATGACTGGTCCTGGCGGTTGGCTTTCAGATGTATGACTGGTCCTGGTGGTTGGCTTTCAGATGTATGACTGGTCCTGGTGGTTGGCTTTCAGATGTATGACTGGTCCTGGCGGTTGGCTTTCAGATGTATGACTGGTCCTGGTGGTTGGCTTTCAGATTCAGAGAATAAAAACACACATTTTAAAATAGGTCTCCTTACCTTTTTCAGCATCAGTCACTTCTTCCACAGCCGGGTCAGTCACACACTGGACCAATGACTCCCTAGCAGCCTAGGAGAGAAAGACAAAGGCCTGAGTTATTTCTGAACACACAGAGGGTGTAAACCTTATGACTTAATAATACATCAATCCCATTGAAGTGGGACTACATTCAAAATGAAGTGAGTTAACAGTTTCACACAGCTGTAATGTAGTTACACAATCGTTACACTGTAGTTATGATGAGCCTGGGTGTGAAGGTCAGCCCAGGGCTGCAGTCATAACAGAGGATCAGTGGAGAGGCGATTAGCATTGCCTTGACCCAAACGACAGGAGGACATTCTGCCTCAGCATTATTAAACCCAACCGCTGTCTCTGTCCCTCAGGCTGTCCCCTCTGAGATAGATCGTGGCCGACTGACCTGCCCCAGTAGTCAGGGCAGAGACCAGAGAGACTTCCCCACATGAATAAGCATGTGCGACACTCAATGTGCTGACTGGGCAGTCCTCACAGCACAGTGAAATAACAGCACACCAATAGATCATATTGTTTCAGACTGCACACACATACAGCACAAATGTCTACAGAGCGTTTGTCGTTTTCTATTGTGACTCCGCACAGTCAACAAATTCTGTCTGGAAAGGGGATTGTCTAACAATTAGATTGAACATACAGTGCCTTCAGAAAGTGTTCACACCCCTTGACTTTTTCCACATGTTGTTATGTTACAGCCTGAATTTAAAATGGATTAAATTAAGATGTTTTGTCACTGGCCTGAACACAATACCCCACAATGTGAAATTGGAATGATGTTTTCAGACATTTTTCTAATTATTTAAAAATTAAGAGTTAAAATGTCCTGAGTCAATAAGTATTCAACCCGTTTGTTATGGCAAGCCTAAATAAGTTCAGGAGTAAAAATGTGCTTAACAAGTCACATAATAAGTTGCAGGGACTCACTCTGTGTGCAATAATAGTGGTTAACATGATCTTTGAATGATTACCTCATCTCTGTACCCCACACATTCAATTACCCCTCAGTCAAGCATTGAATTTCAAACACAGATTCAATTACAAAGACCAGAGAGCTTTCCAATGCCTTGCAAAGAAGGGAACCTATTGGTAGATGGGTAAACATTTTAAAAACTGACATTGAATATGCCTTTGAGCATGGTGAAGTTATTAATTACACTTTGGATGGTGTATCAATGCACCCAGTCACTACAAAGATACAGGCATCCTTCCTAACTTAGTTGCCGCAAAGGAAGGAAACCGCTCCGGGATTTCACCATGAGGCCAATGGTGACTTTAAAACAGTTACAGAGTTTAATGGCTGTGATAGAAGAAAACTGAGGATGGATCAACATTGTAGTTACTCCACAATAATTACCTAATTAACAGAGTGAAAAGAAGGAAGCCTGTACAGAATACAATTATTCCAAAACATGTCTGTTTGCAATCAGGCACTAAAGTAAAACTGCAAAAAATGTGGCAAATAAATGAACTTTTTGTCCTGAATACAAATAGTTATGTTTGGGGCAAATCGAACACAACACATCACTGAGTACCACACTTCATATTTTCAAGCATGGTGGTGGCTGCATCATCTTATGGGTATGCTTGTCATCAGTAAGGACTGGAGAGTTTTTCAGGATAAAAAGAAACATAATAGAGCTAAGCACAGGCAAAATCCTAGAGGAAAACCTGGTTCAGTCTGCTTTCCAAAAGAGACAGATTCCCATTTCAGCAGGACAATAACCTAAAACACAAGGCCAATTATAAACTGGGTGGGTCGAGCCCTGAACGCTGATTGGCTGACAGCCTGGTATATCAGACCGTATAACATGGGTATGACAAAACATTTATTTTTACTGCTCTAATTACGTTGGTAACCAGTTTATAACAGAAATACGGCACCTCGGGGGTTTGTGATACACAGTGTTGCGTTGTGCCTAAGAACAGCCCTTAGCTGTGGTATATTGGTCAAATACCACACTTCTGGCCTTATTGCTTAAATATACACTGAGTGCACAAAATATTAAGAACACCTGTTCTTTCCATGACATAGACTGAACAGGTGAATCCAGGTGAAAGCTAGGATCCCTTATTAATGTCACTTGTTAAATCCACTTTAAATCAGTGTAGATGAAGGGGAGGAGACAGGTTAAATAAGGATTTTTAAGCCTTGAGACAAGTGAGACATGGATTGGGTACATCTGCCATTCAGAGGGTGAATGGGTAAAACAATAGATTTAAGTGCCTTTGAATGGGGTATGGTAGTAGGTGCCAGGTGCACCGGTTTGCGTAAAGAACTGCAACACTGCTGGGTTTTTCTCAACATTTTACCATGTGCGCTAAGAATGGTCCACCACCCAAAGGACATCCAGCCAACTTGACACAATTGTGGGAAGCATTGGAGTCAACATGGGCCAGCATCCCTGTGGAATGCTTTTGACACCTTGTAGAGTCCATCATGCCCTGACGAATTGAGGCTGTTCTGAGGGCAAAAGGGGAGGGAGGGGGCAACTCAATATTAATAAGGTGTTCTTAATGTTTTGTTCTTAGTGGCCTAGTTACAGTTGACTTAAATCGTCTTGAAAATCTATGGCCAGACTTGAAAATGGCTGTCTAGCAATAATCAACAACCAACTTGACAGAGCTTGAAGAATAAAAATAAATAAAAGTGAAAATATTGCACAATCCAGATGTGCAAAGCTCTTGGAGACTTACCCACAAAGCCTCACAGCTGTAAACGCTACCGAAGGTGCTTCTAGCTGTATTGACTCAGTGGTGTGAACACTTATGTAAATTAGATATTTCTGTATCTAATTTTCAATAAATGTAGTAGCACTTCTAAAAACATGTTTTCCCTTTGTCATTATGGAATATTGTGTGTAGATGGGTGAGAAATGTTTTATATATATATATATATTTTTTTACATTTCGAATTCAGGCTCTAATACAACAAAATGTGGGTTATGGGTCAAGGGTTATGAATACTTTCTGTAATTTCACTGTGTGTGAAAACATCTGACATAAATAGATGCCATATATTAACATAATAATAATTAATAATTAACATAATAACAATCTTGGATCATTGGTCATAGTTTTTTTGGCATTGCATAACTTCTCAAATAACGAGCATTTTAAGACATCCACAGCTTTGTCTTTTACACAGATGAAAATGAGCCCACCATTTGGTCAAATTACAGAAATACATTAGAGAATCTAGCAATGGGTACAACAGACTGAAGAGTCTGGTAATTTGGGGTTCACAGATAATAAACACTATAAGCTATTTCTCCCAAAGTACATTTTGATGTTTATTTTCAGGTTATTACAGGATTCAAAACAAGCTTACAACATGTGCTACCTTAATTAATTTAGTAGTCATAACAATCTCCTAAATTAATTTAGTGCGTCTGACTGCTCACCATTCCAATTTGCTGCTCCAGCTGTTGTATCCTAGCAACTGCCTCTTCTCCTTCTGCGGTGCGCTTATCCAGTTGTTCTGAAAGAAAAAAGAAAATTATTAAATACGCTGCAAGCAAGCCACTTGTTAGGGTATCATGAATCCTATACACTTATAAACGGAACTTGCATGATAGTGTATTTGGTTCCCTTACCTTGCAATGTCTCCATGGTGTGGGTGACCTGGGCGCAGCGTTCCTCGCTCTCCCTCTGCTCCACCCTCAGCCTCTCCAGCCGGGCCTCCAGGGCCTGCAGTGTACCCAGGCACTGGGCCGGGTCGGTGGGAACAGGGCTGTCCTCCTCAGCCCCCTCTCCAGCCAGAGAGCGCAGGCCTGTCAACAACTCAGCCAGGGCCTCTCCTGCCCTTTGCCCCTCTCCATACTCCTCTCTTAAGGCAGCAAGCTCCTTCTCTAACCTGGCTACTTCTCTGTTGGTCACTTCCTCCCGCTCTCTAGTGGCCCACTCCAGTTTCACTGTCAGCTCCTCCATCTGGGTTGATCTGTCTCTCTCTGAACCCTCCAGACTGGCTAGCTGAGCAGCTCTGTCATGCTCTGAGGCCTCCAGGTTGGCTAGCTGGGCTGCTCTGTCCTGCTCGGAGGCCTCCAGGTTGGCTCGGAGGGCCACCAGCTCTGCCTCGGCCTGGCTGGACCACCCAGCCCACTGCTGCCTCTCCTCCTCCCTCTGCCTGCCAGCCTCAGCCAGCTCCTGCTCCCTTTGCCTGCCAGCCTCAGCCAGCTCCTGCTCCCTTTGCCTGCCAGCCTCAGCCAGCTCCTCCTCCCTCTGCCTGCCAGCCTCAGCCAGCTCCTCCTCCCTCTGCCTGCCAGCCTCAGCCAGCTCCTCCTCCCTCTGCCTGCCAGCCTCAGCCAGCTCCTCCTCCCTCTGCCTGCCAGCCTCAGCCAGCTCCTGCTCCCTTTGCCTGCCAGCCTCAGCCAGCTCCTGCTCCATCTGGCGGAACTGAGCTGTGAGGATCTGCAGAGAGAAGGGGGAGAGTTAGAGATAGAGGTAGAGTGAGGCAGAGAGGGGGAAAGAGACAGAGAGGCAGAGTGAGAGAGAGAGGCAGAGAGGACAAGAGAGGCAGAGAGGGCAAGAGAGGCAGAGCGGGAAAGAGAGGCAGAGCGGGAAAGAGAGGCAGAGAGAGGGAGAGAGAGAGAGAGAGAGAGGCAGAGAGGGAAAGAGAGGCAAAGAGAGGCAGAGAGGGAAAGAGAGGCAGAGAGGGAAAAAGAGAGGCAGAGAGGGAAAGAGAGAGGCAGAGAGGGAAAGAGAGAGGCAGAGAGGGAAAGAGAGAGGCAGAGAGGGAAAGAGAGAGGCAGAGAGGGAAAGAGAGGCAGACAGAGAGAGGCAGAGAGACAGAGAGGGAGAATGAAGACTGATGAAGACGGGGACGGTAGGGTCTACAAGGAGGACTGCTCGGCTGTGCGAGTAAAGCAGTGATTTTGCATTTAGATGAGAAATGAGTCTGCCCCTCAGCCCTTATGTAACATGCAACTTGTCAATCACCAAATGTACTTACTCAATCAGTGTCACTCCGCTGTCACACTAGTAACTTGGTGAATAATGTAATACAGTACTCTGTGTCAGTCTCTTCAGATGGGCTCATTTTGCTCATTGTTATTCTATTGTGGGACCTTCATTGAGAAAACACCACTGACCAGCACAGTAGAGCATGTCTGTACCTGTTTCTGCTGGTCGGCATTGTTCAGCTCCCCCTGCAGCATCTCTAGCACCTGGCAGCGTGACCGCATGGCTTCCTCCTGCTCCTCACAACGCCGCTGGGTTGCACGTAGAGCCTAGCAACACACACACTAAAGGCTTGGGTACAGGCTAAAAACAGTGTATAGGACCTGGCCTGTGTGAGGGAGTGTAGAGTGAGTCAGAGAATGAAGTTTGTACCTGCTGCAGCTCAGCGTCGTTCTGGCTCTGCACTGTGACCCTCAGCAGCTCGTCCTCATGCTTCTGGATCTGCTCCTGGAAACGCACGTCCTTTTCACAGACAACTGCCTGAAGCACACGAACCTAAACGCATGACACATCTCTGCAGTCAGCTGAAGGGCCCCCCTTTTTTTTTATACAATGCAATCCGGAACATTTTCATTGAAAATGGTTAGAGTGACAACGAAATTGGCACCTGCTCCGTGTGTACGGCTTCCTTTTCACACAGGGCCTCTTCGGACATCTGGAGACGCTCCTCGAGGTTCTTCGCCGAGGTCGAGACCTCACTGAGCTGCTTCCTCAGCTCCTGGAGTTCTTCCTCCACAGCAGGAGCTGAGCTGGTGAAGGAGCTGTCTGGAGAGATCTTCAGGAAATAGACAAGGATTTCAAAATGTTATTGATGACAAAATAGTCTAGTGTAGACCAAACTGGCTGTAAAGAATCAACAACATTTTAAATGAATACATAACAGCTAAAATACACATCAGAACCATGCTTAATGAACGTAGAGTTATTTGAACTCAGCTAAAGGACTCACTGTTGCTCCCTCCTGCCCCTTGAGGTCAGTAATTTGTTTGTTCAGAGTAGCCATCTTGGCTTTGGCCTGCAGCTTCAGTTTAGTGAAGCGTGCCTCCGCTGTCTCCCTTTCACTCTGTAAACACACCAACAAACACAGCATTGAAACTTGTGTTCCAGCAACAACAGCATCATCTCAGTATACTTCTGACCACAATCATTATTTGACAAGAAGTGCATCAAATATGAATATTTCATGAACCCAACCCACACAGGAGAGTAAAAATCGAAGCTATGCATTGAGGGCACATCCATTTAAAAACCACTGCATTCATGTGTCTCACACACGCATACAAAGTCAAAGCAATACATACAGGCATGCACGCACGCACGCACACACACACACAAACACACAAACACAGTCAACAAAATACATGCAGGTCCACAAAACCAAAGGAAAACA
Organism: Oncorhynchus nerka; assembly: GCF_034236695.1. NCBI lineage: Eukaryota > Metazoa > Chordata > Actinopteri > Salmoniformes > Salmonidae > Oncorhynchus > Oncorhynchus nerka. The sequence continues at coordinate 24,559,300 of NC_088403.1, read as the reverse complement.
CACCCACCTGTACCCAGGCCTCACCTTGAGCTGCGTTTCGAATGTGGCCAGCTGGCTGTCCTTATCTCTGACCACCTCCTTGAGATGCACAGTCAGCTGCTCCAGATGAGCCAGCCTCTCCAGGGGCTCCTCCTCCACCCCAGGCCCAGACTCCTCAGGGGCCCCGGGGGCATCTCCAGGGGGGAGCTGGGGGACCAACATATCCTGCAACAGAGCCACAGAGAAGAAGATACAAATATGGGGACTTGGAGAACATTAAGGTCTTCAAAGGTGATTCGTTAGAGCAGGGTTTCCCAAACTGGATCCTGGGGTCCCTCCTGGGTGCACATTTTGGTTTCTCCCCTTGCACTACACAGCTGATTCAAATAATCAACGCTTGATGATGAGTTGGTTATTTGAATCAGCTGTGTAGTGCTAGAGCAAAAACCAAAACGTGCACCCAGGGGGGACCCCAGAACCGAGTTTGGGGGAACATGTGTTAGAGTGCTGATCAGTTTTGCCTTTTAGATCACAATGGATTTATTATTATGGACAGAGAGGAGCTGATCCTAGTTAAACACTACTGCTCTGAGACAGTTGATAAATATGGGTCCCAGGAAAGAAAACATGTGCCATGTTATGTAAGCTTGTGAGGGGTTGAGGGAGTCTCTCTTACATGAGGGGCTCCATCGGGGGGCTCGTCCCCAGACAGCTCCTGCAGGACGTTGGTAAAGCCCTGGGACAGCCGGCTGAACATGTAGCCGAAACTGGTGATACAAGACAGAGACATTAGGCCTTTATCTGGACAGGTGGGACCTGGGTCATGGTCAGTAGGTTGCAAAAGATCCTACCCCAAAAAGGTCCTTCAAGAGGTCCTACCTAAACTTTCCAAATATATTTTGGGGCTTTCTTATCTTCTGAGTCCATAGATGCCACAACAAAATAAATGATAAGCTTATCAAAGGTTTCTTAAAAATTGTGAATATTCCATGCAGTGTTTCTTCCCATGCAAGATCCCTGATCAAAGTAAACCCATGTCCTAACATGATACTTTCACCTTGGTTTGACATGTTAGATATGAGATTTACATTTACATTTAAGTCATTTAGCAGACGCTCTTATCCAGAGCGACTTACAAATTGGTGCTTTCACCTTATGACATCCAGTGGAACAGCCACTTTACAATAGTGCATCTAAGTCTTTTAAGGGGGGGGGGGGGTGAGAAGGATTACTTTATCCTATCCTAGGTATTCCTTAAAGAGGTGGGGTTTCAGGTGTCTCCGGAAGGTGGTGATTGACTCCGCTGTCCTGGCGTCGTGGGGGAGTTTGTTCCACCATTGGGGGGCCAGAGCAGCGAACAGTTTTGAGATTTCTGAGAGATGCCCGAGATTCTAGAGTTTGGAGATTGAGGGTTCTGTCAAATCAATCATTATTTATAAAGCCCTTTTTACATCAGCAGCAACAGAAACCGGATCAAAAAATCTCCATGGAGTTATGATGCATTTCCAATGTTAGCACCCCTGTTACGTTATGATTCACATTTCTGTGTATTGAAATTATTTAAGACAAAAACATTGATAAAAATAAAATAATAAATGGAAATAAGTGCAGTGGATGATAACAATTGAGACCAGTGAAATCATAGAATGAGGATTACTGGACAGTCAATCACTAGAGGCCCCTCGGAGGACCATCCTCCTCAGTGAATTTCATAAAATATTATGACATTTTCAAAAGGTTATTATTTTTTGATCAAACTAGAGGTCGACCGATTAATGGCCGATCAATTAGGGCCGATTTCAAGTTTTCATAACAATTGGAAATCTGTGTTTTTTGGCGCAGATTTGCTGATTTTTTGTATATTTTGATACCTTTATTTAACTATGCAAGTCAATTAAGAACACATTCTTATTTTCAATGATGGCCTAGGAACGGTAGGTTAAAGACAGATTTTCACCTTCTCAGCTCGGGGGATCCAATCTTGCAACCTTACAGTTAACTAGTCCAACGCAATAACGACCTGCCTCTCTCTCGTTGCACTCCACAAGGAGACTGCCTGTTACGCGAATGCAGTAAGCCAAGGTAAGTTGCTAGCTAGCATTAAACTTATCTTATAAAAAACAATCAATCATAATCACTAGTTAACTACACATGGTTGATGATATTACTAGATATTATCTAGCGTGTCCTGCGTTGCATATAATCTGACTGAGAATACAAGCATACAAGTATCTAAGTATCTGACTGAGCGGTGGTAGGCAGAAGCAGGCGCGTAAACATTCATTCAAACAGCACTTTCTTTGCGTTTTGCCAGCAGCTCTTCATTGTGCGTCAAGCATTGCGCTGTGTATAACTTCAAGCCTATCAACTCCTGAGATGAGGCTGGGTGTAACCGAAGTGAAATGGCTGGCTAGTTAGCGTGCGCTAATAGCGTTTCAAACGGCACTCGCTCTGAGCCTTCTAGTAGTTGTTCCCCTTGCTCTGCATGGGTAATGCTGCTTCGATGGTGGCTGTTGTCGTTGTGTTGCTGGTTCGAGCCCAGGGAGGAGCGAGGAGAGGGACGGAAGCTATACCATTACACTGGCAATACTAAAGTGCCTATAAGAACATCCAATAATCAAAGGTTAATGAAATACAAATGGTATAGAGGGAAATAGTCCTATAATAACTACAACCTAAAACTTCTTACCTGGGAATATTGAAGACTCATGTTAAAAGGAACCACCAGCTTTCATATGTTCTCATGTTCTAAGCAAGGAACTGAAATGTTAGCTTTCTTACATAGCACATATTGCACTTTTACTTTCTTCTCCAACACTTTGTTTTTGCATTATTTAAACCAAATTGAACATGTTTCATTATTTACTTGAGGATAAATTGATTTTATTGATGTATTATATTAAGTTAAATTAAGTGTTCATTCAGTATTGTTGTAATTGTCATTGTTACAAATAAATGATAAAAATCGGCCGAATAATCGGTATCGCCTTTTTTTGGGTCCTCCAATAATCGGTATTGAAAAATCATAATCGGTTGACCTCTAGATCAAACTATACTAAATATATTCACGTCACCAAATAATTGATGAAAACACACTGTTTTGCAATGAAGGTCTACAGTAGCCTCCGCAGCCCTCAGCATGTTAGCACCATAGTGAAGCTGGAGGACAGCTAGCTTCTGTCCTTCTCTGGGTACATTGACTTCAATACAAATCCTAAGAGGCTCATGGTTCTCACCCCGTTCCATAGACTTACACAGTAATTATGACAACTTCCGGAGGACGTCTTAGAAACCTCAGCATGAACTGACATGTTGTCCACGCAATCAAAAGATAAGAGAATGAATCTAGTACTGAAAGCATAAGCTTCAGCTAGCTAGCACTGCAGTGCATAAAATGTGGTGAGTAACATTAGTTGACTCAAAGAGAGAGAAAGACAGTAGTTGAATGGTTAACAAAACAATTTATTCTAAAAATTAAGGAAAAGTAAGAGAGAGAGTGTTGTATTTTATTTGTGTTACTTTCACTTACTTAGCTAGCAAATGCAGCTAGCTAGTTAAGTGTACAGAGAGGGATGCTATGTCAACTAGCTGGCTATCCAACACTGGATTTCTTCCAAGGTAAGCTTTTTATTTTTACTTATTGCCGCCGGGTTCGTAAACGGAAAGAAACTGGGGGAAAAAGACCTGAATTTGTCCAATAGAAATTCACATTTGCAACTGTCAGCTAGATGCAGTCAAGAGTGTGGAAGGCGGTATTGACTGTGTCACTGTCTGTCACCTTGATTCTCCACCTCATAGGCTAGGTTGTAGCAGCATCACAATGGGTACAAGGGAAATTAGAGTATCATGTAGTAGCCTAAACCTATCGATGTTAGCTGGGTGAATGTGAATGAGTCATCCAATATGCTGTAATAGAAATAAGGCCATACTCATAAAAATGTATCATCCTCCCTCATCTTAAATGGCCCCGACCGCCACTGCAGTCAATCATCATTTGTGCCAATAATATACCTGTGGCAACATACATTTACGGGCATTATTGTTATTGCGACCCAGATAGTTCGTGCAGAGGGCCTCGGGGTTCGAATGTCACCCGAAGAACCGAACACTGCCGAACAATAGGGCCATTCGACTGCGGCTGCGTCACTTCGTTTTGCCCACTACTCCTGAACAGCAGATTATGGGGAGAAATGGGATGGCTTACTTTCTGAACATTTTGACAGTGCTGGCTCCAACCATAGTAAGAGTATTTGATGTTTATACATAAATCGGAATTATGATGTATTGGTTGCGCTTGTATAAAAACAGCACAGTAGACAATCTCAGAGAGAACGCGAACGACTTAGCTTTTCAGTGCACGTAGACAAGCAGCTAGCTAGCTTGCTGGCTAACAACGATAACAATATTGTCTAAATATATCGCCGTGCCTTGTTTTATTGGAGCGTGTGGCAGCTGTTCTAAATTGCAACTCTGTGAATGGTGTGCTGATAGTTGAAAGAACGAGCGACTAACCTGTATGAAAGCTTCTCAGATGTCTGTTTATTCTTTTTATATGATAAATCTCCTCTGCTGTATTTCTGTGCATAGCCACATCACCAAACATCCCGGAAACAAAACTTGCAGAACATCGATTGGCCAGTGGAGGATTGCTCAACAGTAAGGGGGAGTCTGTAAATTCCGACCTTTACCATTTTTATAGAGACCGTCTTAGGGACATGGACATTTCAAAAAACGAAAAATGTGCAACATGGGCCAAAACACTTAAAAAAAAAAGTTTTTTACAAGATAATGTTTTTGTCTTTTTATACCACGATTAACCTTCTTATCCATTTTCGTTTGGAACCACACTGCTGAATTTATTAGGATGGGGCCGGGTCATGACCCACGGGTCAATCTGATCATCAACAATGGAAGGCAACTTGGACGAAGCCTTCTCCTACTTGCACACTACACCACAGTGTTTCTGACCTTTGTGAGTCGCTCTGTGAACTGGTTCGTGCAGATGCTAAAGTGGACCACACTGTTTGCACGGTACACCGTGTCCGTCTTTGACTCTATCTACAGACACCTGCATTGGTGGCGTAGAAGGGGCGGTGGAGGGGTTGCCAAGCAGATCTGCCCCAGCCCTGACACAAAATCAGGGTGACCAGAGTAAACATACCAAGTCCCTTTAAACCTGAAGAAGTCTCAATTATTCTAAGAGTTTTAACAAACCCTATCACTAACCGGACAGCCTGCTCAAGACATCACAAGATCTCACTGATCTTTTGGGAAAATGAAGTGCAACAGTGGTGAGAAAGTTGGGAGAGAGTTGAAGTAGAATGGAAAGAGCACCTTACTGAAGTCATTCAGCTTGAGCATTTCATTTTTACATTTCATTTATTACTAACAGTCTAGTGTTTTACAGTATATGCATGTATCGGTTGCATGTGTATTCCTTGTACTGTAATGCCAATATGAAAGTTACATGTTTGATATTCATATCATAAACTACTATAATAATGTTCAAGGAAAGCTTCTCCAAAACCACTAACAGGAGGGGAAGAATCGGGCATTAAACACACTATTGTAACACTTTTCTAAAGGGGATAACGTCAATTCAACTACACTACCCACCTATGAACTGTCATTTGTAACATGTATAGGATGTACAGTATAGGGGTCTAACTAAGCAGCTATTTTGTCCCACAGCCAGCTTTTCATGTGACTGTACATAACTGAGAAGTATGTTTCCTGGGCCACCAGACAGGGAATGGGTCTTTCACATTCTAATCTCGGCACCCAGAACCAAATCTACTCAATTACATTCATATTCAGTCTGTCACAAGACTATTCCCATTCCTGCATTATACTGTGTCAATCAAAATTCGAACCACTATTGAGTTGAACGAATACAGAATTGTCTTTATCTATGCTTATAATGTGTATTCTTTTATTATTGTCTTTACTTATTTTATTTGTACAAACTGTGAAAATACTATATGAATGGCAGCATTGTGTTCAAAATCATGCCAACAATAATCCCTAAAGTTGCAAATGTGTTGACTGTTGTCTGGATGTGTGAAGTTGGCTGGATGTGTGAGTTGGCTGGATGTCCTTTGGGTGGACCATTTTTGTTACACACATGAAACTGTTGTTAGAGTGAAAAACCCAGCAGCATTGCAGTTCTTGACACAAACCGGTGTGCCTGGCACCTACTACCATACCCCATTCAAAGGCACTTAAATCTTTTGTCTTGCCCATTCACCCTCTGAATGGCACACACACACTCGATGTCTCAAGGCTTAAAAATCCTTCTTCAACCGGTCTCCTCCCCTTCACCTACAGATTGAAGGGGATTTAACAAGTGACATCAATTAGGGATCATAGACTGTCCAGGTGAAAGCTATGTCATGGAAAGATGTGTCCTTAATGTTTTGTATCCTCAGTGTATATCACAGGTGTCAAACTCATTCCACGGAGGGCTGAGTGTCTGCGGGTTTTCGCTCCTCCCTTGTACTCGAGAGGAATTAAATCAAATCAAATCAAATTGTCACACGCACCGAATACAACAGGTGTAAATCGAATCAAATCAAATTTTATTTGTCACATACACATGGTTAGCAGATGTTAATGCGAGTGTAGCTTCTAGTTCCGACAATGCAGTGATAACCAACAAGTAATCTAACTAACAATTCCAAAACTACTGTCTTATACACAGTGTAAGGGGATAAAGAATATGTACATAAGGATATATGAATGAGTGATGGTACAGAGCAGCATACAGTAGATGGTATCGAGTACAGTATATACATATGAGATGAGTATGTAAACAAAGTGGCATAGTTAAAGTGGCTAGTGATACATGTATTACATAAGGATGCAGTCGATGATGTAGAGTACAGTATATACGTATGCATATGAGATGAATAATGTAGGGTAAGTAACATTATATAAGGTAGCATTGTTTAAAGTGGCTAGTGATATATTTACATCATTTCCCATCAATTCCCATTATTAAAGTGGCTGGAGTTGGGTCAGTGTCAATGACAGTGTGTTGGCAGCAGCCACTCAATGTTAGTGGTGGCTGTTTAACAGTCTGATGGCCTTGAGATAGAAGCTGTTTTCAGTCTCTCGGTCCCAGCTTTGATGCACCTGTACTGACCTCGCCTTCTGGATGATAGCGGGGTGAACAGGCAGTGGTTCGGTGGTTGATGTCCTTGATGATCTTTATGGCCTTCCTGTAACATCGGGTGGTGTAGGTGTCCTGGAGGGCAGGTAGTTTGCCCCCGGTGATGCGTTGTGCAGACCTCACTACCCTCTGGAGAGCCTTACGGTTGAGGGCGGAGCAGTTTCCGTACCAGGCGGTGATACAGCCCGCCAGGATGCTCTCGATTGTGCATCTGTAGAAGTTTGTGAGTGCTTTTGGTGACAAGCCAAATTTCTTCAGCCTCCTGAGGTTGAAGAGGCGCTGCTGCGCCTTCTTCACGACGCTGTCAGTGTGAGTGGACCAATTCAGTTTGTCTGTGATGTGTATGCCGAGGAACTTAAAACTTGCTACCCTCTCCACTACTGTGTATAGGGGGGTGTTCCCTCTGCTGTTTCCTGAAGTCCACAATCATCTCCTTAGTTTTGTTGACGTTGAGTGTGAGGTTATTTTCCTGACACCACACTCCGAGGGCCCTCACCTCCTCCCTGTAGGCCGTCTCGTTGTTGTTGGTAATCAAGCCTACCACTGTTGTGTCGTCCGCAAACTTGATGATTGAGTTGGAGGCGTGCGTGGCCACGCAGTCGTGGGTGAACAGGGAGTACAGGAGAGGGCTCAGAACGCACCCTTGTGGGGCCCCCGTGTTGAGGATCAGCGGGGAGGAGATGTTGTTGCCTACCCTCACCACCTGGGGGCGGCCCGTCAGGAAGTCCAGTACCCAGTTGCACAGGGCGGGGTCGAGACCCAGGGTCTCGAGCTTGATGACGAGCTTGGAGGGTACTATGGTGTTGAATGCCGAGCTGTAGTCGATGAACAGCATTCTCACATAGGTATTCCTCTTGTCCAGGTGGGTTAGGGTAGTGTGCAGTGTGGTTGAGATTGCATCGTCTGTGGACCTATTTGGGCGGTAAGCAAATTGGAGTGGGTCTAGGGTGTCAGGTAGGGTGGAGGTGATATGGTCCTTGACTAGTCTCTCAAAGCACTTCATGATGACGGAAGTGTGTGCTACGGGGCGGTAGTTGTTTAGCTCAGTTACCTTAGCTTTCTTGGGAACAGGAACAATGGTGGCCCTCTTGAAGCATGTGGGAACAGCAGACTGGTATAGGGATTGATTGAATATGTCCGTAAACACACCGGCCAGCTGGTCTGCGCATGCTCTGAGGGCGCGGCTGGGGATGCCGTCTGGGCCTGCAGCCTTGCGAGGGTTAACACGTTTAAATGTCTTACTCACCTCGGCTGCAGTGAAGGAGAGACCGCATGTTTTCGTATTGTCCTCAAAGCGGGCAAAAAAGTTATTTAGTCTGCCTGGGAGCAAGACATCCTGGTCCGTGACTGGGCTGGGTTTCTTCTTGTAGTCCGTGATTGACTGTAGACCCTGCCACATGCCTCTTGTGTCTGAGCCGTTGAATTGAGATTCTACTTTGTCTCTGTACTGACGCTTAGCTTGTTTAATAGCCTTGCGGAGGGAATAGCTGCACTGTTTGTATTCGGTCATGTTGCCAGACACCTTGCCCTGATTAAAAGCAGTGGTTCGCGCTTTCAGTTTCACGCGAATGCTGCCATCAATCCACGGTTTCTGGTTAGGGAATGTTTTTATCGTTGCTATGGGAACGACATCTTCAACGCACGTTCTAATGAACTCGCACACCGAATCAGCGTATTCGTCAAATATTTTTATCTGACGCAATACGAAACATGTCCCAGTCCACGTGATGGAAGCAGTCTTGGAGTGTGGAGTCAGCTTGGTCTGACCAGCGTTGGACAGACCTCAGCGTTTTTATCGTTGCTATGGGAACGACATCTTCAACGCACGTTCTAATGAACTCGCACACCGAATCAGCGTATTCGTCAATATTTTTATCTGACGCAATACGAAACATGTCCCAGTCCACGTGATGGAAGCAGTCTTGGAGTGTGGAGTCAGCTTGGTCTGACCAGCGTTGGACAGACCTCAGCGTCAGTACAGAGACAAAGTAGAATCTCAATTCAACGGCTCAGACACAAGAGGCATGTGGCAGGGTCTACAGTCAATCACGGACTACAAGAAGAAACCCAGCCCAGTCACGGACCAGGATGTCTTGCCTCTTGTTTAAGTTTCTGCCTGTAGGCAGGGATCAACAAAATGGAGTCGTGGTCAGCTTTTCCGAAAGGGGGGCGGGGCAGGGCCTTATATGCGTCGCGGAAGTTAGAGTAACAATGATCCAAGGTTTTACCACCCCTGGTTGCGCAATCGATATGCTGATAAAATTTAGGGAGTCTTGTTTTCAGATTAGCTTTGTTAAATCTTACAGTGAAATGCTTACTTACAAGCTCTTAACCAACAATGCAGTTAAGAAAAATACAAATAAATAAATAAAGTAACAAATAATTAAAGGGCAGCAGTAAAATAACAATAGCGAGGCTATATACAGGGGGTACCAGTACAGAGTCAATGTGGAGGCTATATACAGGGGGTACCGGTACAGAGTCAATGTGGAGGCTATATACAGGGGGTACCAGTACAGAGTCAATGTGGAGGCTATATACAGGGGGTACCGGTACAGAGTCAATGTGGAGGCTATATACAGGGGGTACCAGTACAGAGTCAATGTGGAGGCTATATACAGGGGGTACCGGTACAGAGTCAATGTGGAGGCTATATACAGGGGGTACCAGTACAGAGTCAATGTGGAGGCTATATACAGGGGGTACCGGTACAGAGTCAATGTGGAGGCTATATACAGGGGGTACCGGTACAGAGTCAATGGGCAGGGGCACTGGTTAGTCGAGGTAATTGAGGTAATATACATGTGGGTAGAGTTATTAAAGTCACTTATGCATACATAATAAGAGAGTAGCAGCAGTGTAGAATAGGGGGGGGGCAATGCAAGTAGTCTGGGTAGCCATTTGATTACATATTCAGTAGTCTTATGGCTTGGGGGTTGAAGCTGTTTAGAAGCCTCTTGGACCTAGACTTGGCGCTCCGGTACCGCTAGCCGTGCTGTAGCAGAGAGAACAGTCTATGACTAGGGTGGCTGGAGTCTTTGACATTTTTTAGGGCCTTCCTCTGACACCGCCTGGTATAAAGGTCCTGGATGGCAGGAAGCTTGGCCCTAGTGATGTACTGGGCCGTACACATTACCCTCTGTAGAGCCTTGCGGTCGGAGGCCGAGCAGTTGCCATAAGAGACATTGATGCAACCAGTCAGGATGCTCTCGATGGTGCAGCTGTAGAACCTTTTGAGGACCCATGCAAAATCTTTTCAGTCTCCTGAAGGGAATAGGTTTTTGTCGTGCCCTCTTCATGACTATCTTGGTGTGCTTAGACCATGTTTGTTTGTTGGTGATGTGGACACCAAGGAACTTGAAGCTCTCAACTTGCTCCACTAAGGTCACCCACTAGTAAGGAACTCCCCTCACCTGGTTGTTTAGGGTTCTGCAGACATGCAGCCCCACATGGGAATGAGTTTGACACCCCTGTTCTAGATAAAGCCTTTAAAGATGGAATACACATTAGGGGAAACGGCACCACTGTCTCTCAAATTTGGCCGTACGTGTCCTCCTCTTCTTGATATGCCACACCTGTCTGGTGGATGGGTTACCTTGGCACGGGAGAAATGTTCACTAACAGGAATGTAAACAAATTTCTGCATATCATTTTGGAGAAATAAGCTTTTTGTGCAAATGGAAAAATTCTGGGATCTTATTTCAGCTCATGAAACATGGGCTCAACACTTTACATGTTGCGTTTATATTTTTGGTCAGTATAGTAATATCCCAAACGGATATGAAAGTTTCACCATTAAGGATTCCAGCTTTAAGAACCAGTAAAGCAAACTGTTTTGGGGATTTCTGTGAAAGCTACAGCATGTACTCTGTACTGTAGTCTAAATAAGAAACCTCTAACCGACTGTAGGATGTGCCACAATGTTCTATCTGGGCCTAAGCGCCACAGTTGAAGTACTTTATTGTGCATTATGCTAAATCCACTGCTTGTCTGGCCTCAATGTTCCTGTTGGGCTGCATGAAGAATCAAAGTCTGGCACTGTAATACAGAAAGCATTGTCTTGTAGTCATGATGAAGTTATTCGTGAGTAATGACCTGGGCCTACTTGGTCTATGAATGTGAAGGAATCTCAATAAACCAAACTAAACACAGAACTGTGACATTCTTTACTATTTTCTTCTCTTTCCAGTTAAATGCCACACAGACCCGTGGTCCTGATTGACGTAGGCTTGCAAATAGGTGAGAACATGAAATGATTCCAGATTGTTAGAGAACTTCTTGTCACCCTAAGAGTTAGTCTGTTGTTGCTGTGTTAAAGAGCTCAGTCTTCAATGAAAACATAATTTCCAGAAACAGTAGCATTTCCTTTACAATTGCTGATCCAGAGAAGCTCATATGTATGTATGACTAATGATGCTGTAGTGCATTCAGTGGTGGAAAAAGTACTCAAAAGTCATACTTGAGTAAAAGTGAAAGTAAATGCGTTACATCAAATTTCTTTGATTAAGAAAACCAGATGGCACACTCCAACACTCAGACATCATTTAGAAACAGTATTTGTTTAGTGAGTCTGCCTGATCAGAGGCAGCAGGGATGACAATGCTTTATGGTGATGGGTACGTGAATTGGACCATATTGCTGTCCTGCCTTAGCATTTGAAATGTAAAAGTTGTCAAAAATATAAATAGTAAAGTACAGACACCCCCAAAAAAATACTTAAGGTCCAATGCAGCAATTTTTTAAATCTCAATATCAAATCATTTCTGGGTAACAATTAAGTACCTTACTGTGATGGTTTAATTAAAATTGTCAAAGAGCAATTTCTCAAGCAAGAATTTTGCTAGGACTGTCTGGGAGTTGTCTGAGTGGGGAGGGGAAAACTGAATATTAGCTGTTATTGGCCGAGAGGTTTTGAACTCTTTCTTATTGGTCTATTAAATCATTTACAGCTTGGTGATGTCACCAGGCAGGCCAAAACTCCATCCCACTAAAACAGGCTGAAATTTCAGGCAGTCTTTTCAAACAGCTCTTACACTAAAAATACTATTATTTTCACAGTATTATTCCAACCTCAGTGTGGAAATATATATAAAAACACAGGAATATCACGTTTTTGACTGCCTGGGCCATTAAATAGTGCTTATCAGTTTGGGAAAAGAATACCAAGGTGTTAGTCAGTGTCCCTGTCCCATGGTTGGTGGACAGTGTACAGTCCTCCTTTCCTCCAATGGGACCTTAAGCCTTTTATCAGCTGCTTCACCTGGGTTACAGCCAATTAGAGACAAGGAGAACACAACAGGGTGTGGCCCGTCCGACCTGATACAAAAGCCCCGGCCGGTGCCCACCTCCTCCCCAGGTCCCATCGTTGTGTGACTGTGAAGAGCGATTACCCTCCCCTTCACAGTAGACCAACAGGGCTCTTAAGTTGACCGCCAACCCCGTCCTTCGACACTTCACAACACAGTCAGTCGACTGTACAGACATGGGTAACGCTACAGGATCCACCGTGGAAGATCTCCAGGCTGTGGAGAAGCACCTCTGGTATAAGAAATTCATGACCGAGTGTCCTTCGGGTCAGCTCACCCTGCATGAGTTCAAGCAGTTCTTTGGGCTCCGGGGACTGGATGCTGAAGCCAACGCCTACATCGAGCAGATGTTCCGCACGTTCGATATGAACAAGGTAAGACGATGCGGCATTCATTGAACCGAGGCTGCTTGCAAAGGGGATGCTATAGGCTAAAATAGGCGTTACATTTATGTCAAAGTAGGAACGCCTCAGGCACACTCAAAATGGTGAAGGGGACACCTTACCAACAGAGGTATGTATAAGGATATGATTGGCTGTATTGTAAATGTATGCACTAATTACAAGTGCACCTAAATATATAGTATTGTCATAATGCCAATACTCAAATAATACCCCTAGTTCTCCATTTCCAAATGCTAAAGTACATTTTAAACCAGAAAGTATCTACAGTTAAACATAGGGAATCTCTTGAATCCAAGGGTTTTGTTTAGACTAGTCTTCCAGAGGAGTTTGAAGAAGCTAATCGTCTCACAAGTACTAAGGCTCAATTTACACAACTATATTTAGTAACCATGTCACCTTTGATTATAATATAATAGGCTGGGATTGGATTCATATGCGATTTAGTATGAGGATTATTTTGAGAGACAAGTTGTCTATCTCTGTGGTAGGAGTGCGGTCTGAGTTTATCTACTATTCTCGTTAGAAAGACAGCACCAGATTCTGGTATTCTCCAGTACATTCTGGTTGATTTCAGAATCAATTCAATAATTTCAGCATCAGAGACAGCTGATTTGAATTAGTAATAATTTATGTGAAAGTTTAATGATGGAACATGATGCATGTGAACAGTTGGTTACACTGATCAGAATATTGAATGTTCACTTAAAAGGGAGATTCAAGCAATTTCTTTGATCATATTGAAGCCTAAGGAATGTCCAGATCTCAAGAGCTGTGTGCCAGAATAGACCGTTGTCTTTTGAGTTTCCCATTTCTGTCAGTAGCTAGTAGTTTTATGGGTGTAGCTGGGGAGGTTGGTACTATGGTACTATTCCCTGGGGACAGAACTGAGTGACTAACTGCTATTTTCAGATCTTCAGGACAGTGCAGTGAACAGGGCTGGTAATTGTGTTATAAAACGGGATGTTTGAATCCTGTCAAACTGCACTTCTTAATCAAAATGCAATCTTAGATTGTGCACGTCAGCTGCGTTTAACCCGGGCAGCCCAATTCTGATATTTCTTTTCAACTAACTGGTATTTTTTCGACCAATCACAGATCTTTTTCAGAGCTGATCTGATTGGTCAGAGACCAATTAGTGAAAAAAAGATCAGAATTGGGCTGTCAGTGTAAACGCAGCCATAGTTAAGTGAGGGCGGGTGTCAGTGTAAAGCTGAGGGAAGTGCGACTCATTTGGGTTGACCCAGAGGGCACTAATGCTGCCAAGTAATTTTGTAGGATCTTAAATGGGAGCCAGTTTTCTATAGCAGGAAAATAATCCTATATCAACAGGAAATGTGAATTATAATTAATGGACATTTTTTTGAAGGGGTTGATGTGTTTTTCATGAGAGAAAATCAAGTCTGAAATGTCAAAGTGGAAATTAAACTTCAGAAGCCTTTTTAAACCTCAAATACACTACAGATTTAAAAAGTCTTACATTGCAGGAAAGTTAACCTGCAACAGGGTGATCAAATTAAGATCCTACATCTGTAGGTGTTCCCACGGCCTTGGCACAGATCAGTGTGGAGATAATCCCCCAGAGATTATACATAGTTATCATCTCTGATAATGGATCGTCTAAGCAGAACATGATCACCTACATCTTGAGGAGATGACTGAGATAATCTGAGATGGTAAAAAGAGACGTTCCAACTAACACGCTTTCCTTTTTACAGGATGGCTACATAGACTTCTTGGAGTATGTGGCTGCTCTGAGCCTGGTGATGCGGGGTAAAATGGAACATAAACTCCGCTGGTACTTTAAGCTGTATGATGTGGACGGCAACGGGTGCATTGATCGAAGTGAGCTGCTAAACATCATAAAGGTATAGAGACCAGTCCAGTAACGCAGTGCTGTACAATGGAATTTGTATCACACAAAGGCATGCAGGCTAATTATTGCCTTTTGTCTTATTCAGGCTATCCGTGCAATCAATGGGAATGAAAACCAGGAAGTTGATGCAGAGGAGTTCACCAACCGGGTGTTTGATAAGATAGATGTCAACGGAGATGGCGAGTGTCCACTTATTTTTTTGTCAGACTTGTAGGGTTGCGAGTTCTGTCCCTTTCAATTTCAGGTTAAAAACCTCTTAACCTTGTCTTCTACCCATCAGGGGAGCTGTCTTTGGAGGAGTTTGTGGCAGGGGCTCACACTGACGAAGACTTCATGGAAGTGATGATGAAGACCTTGGATCTCACCCACATAGTCGCCATGATCCACAATCGGAGGCACAGTGTTTAGAGTCTGCATAAGGGCCACATAGGAACTGAGCCATGAGCCCTCTCAAAAGTTCAGATTTGTATAAAGACAATCTTTATCTTAGCAATGCTGAAGGGCCATGCTTTAAATGCATTCTTTGTTGTCGGAATTCACAAGAGGTTGAATGACGATGAAAAATGCCCTTTGCTTGCATACAAATGACTCAGTCAACCATCGCTGGCTGGTTAGTGCCCTTGTGCATGATCTAAATCTCTGAGAGGTCTACATAATGAGAGAAAGATCATCTCTCACACCGTCAGCTGAACCGGAGACCCAACTAGGTCATAACATAAGGAGGGTGAAGGATAAAGAGGGTGGAGGGAGTGGTGGGGTTCTATTGGTGGAAGTTATAATTCATCTACTTTCCTCCCAGAACAGTCAGCTCAAATATGACTAGAACCCAAGTTTATTTTGTGCCATGATTAAACGGTCCAGTTCCTCAAGAAACAGGTACTTCCACAAGTTAGGGATCTTCAATTTGATACTTGTCACAAAATGCAGTTCGTAAAAAAAAACAAGACCAGCATGTTTTAACATTGCACTGGCTCCAGTTGTTAGGAGATTAAAGTTAGCATTTTTAGGACTTCATTAATTTGAAGGAATATCTTAACAGAACTACATTCTAATGTTTTCCCTACAAGACAGTAAAATGTAAAAAACTAAATTGTGCAAATTTGTTTCTGTGAGTGTGAGACATTATGCATGAATGATCACTGCTCTCGCCTAGTGGGCATTAGAATTAACTTTATATACAGTAGCAGTCATGTTTGGACACTTACTCATTCAAGTCTTTTTCTTAATTTTTTACTAACACATATAGAATCATGTAGTAACCCCCCCAAAAAGTGTGCAAATCAAAAATGTGATATTCTTCAAAGTAGCCACCCTTTGACTTGATGACAACTATGCACACTCTTGGTATTATTTCAACCAGCTTCATGAGGTAGTCACCTGGAATGCATTTCAACTAACATATGTGCCTTGATTACTTTATATATATTTTTATTTCTTTCCTTCTTAATGCGTTTGAGACAATCACTTGTGTTGTGACAAGGTAGGGGTGGTATACAGAAGATGGTCTTTTACCAAATAGGGCTAAGTCCATATTACGGCAAGAATAGCTCAAATAAGCAAAGAAAAATTACAGTCCATCATTACTATTAAGACATGAAGGTCAGTCAATACGGAACATTTCTAGAACTTTGAAAGTGTCTTCAAGTGCAGTCGCAAAATCCATCAAGCGTTATGATGAAACTGGCTCTCATGAGGACCATCACAGGAAAGGAAGACCCAGAGATGCCTCTGCTGCAGAGGAAAAGTTCATTCGAGTTACTAGCCTCAGAAATTGCAGCCCAAATAAATGCTTCAAAGTTCAAGTAACAGACACATCTCAACATCAACTGTTCAGAAGAGGCTGCGTGAATCAGCCCTTCATGGTCGAATCGCAGCAAAGAAACAACTACTAAAGGACACCAATAAGAGGAAACTAAGGCTTGGGAAACATAAGCAATGAACATTAGACAAGCGAAAATCTATCACCTTGGTCCAATGAGTCCAAATTTGAGATGTTTGGTTCCAACCACTGTCTTTGTGAGACACAGAGTAGGTGAACGGATGATCTCCGGATGTGTGGTTCCCACCGTGAAGCATGGAAGAGGTGATGTGATGGTGTGGGGGGGGTGCTTTGCTGGTGACACTGTTGGTAATTTATTTAGAATTCAAGGCACACTTAACCAGCATAGCTACCACAGCATTCTGCAGCGATACTCCATCCTATCTGGTTTGCGCTTAGTGGGACTATCATTTGTTATTCAACAGGACAATGACCCAACACACCTCCAGGCTGTGTCAGGGTTATTTGACCAAAAAGGAGAGTGATGCATCAGATGACCTGGCCTCCACAATCACCCGACCTCAACTCAATTGAGATGGTTTGGGATGAGTTGGACCAGAGTGAAAGAAAAGCAGCCAAGTCCAACAATATTTTCATCACACTCCACAGCTTTAATTGCTCGCTATTGTTTTAGAAATCAAAATGCCTAACAGACATTACAGTCTCTGTGGCGTAATGAGGGAGACAGGGAGGTGAGTCACAAGACAGACCGTGCCAATATGGTTTCCATGACAACCAGGACCCATTTCCATGGTAACACACATCCATAAAGCACTACAAAAACGTTGATATATAGAAAACACCCAAACCAAATAAAAAGGAGTTGAGGTCAGTCAGTCAGGGTGAGGACCTAAAACCACCAAAACTCCCCTTGTGGATCTGACTGTACTGGCTTTACCTCTGCAGACAGGCAGGACAGACTGCATTGTGCTGTGCTGGACATAGGCCTTTAATCATCTATAAAATACAGCCGCAGCTTGCAGGCACATCCCAAAGCTGGTTCAAGAGGAGGCCATTGTCATCACCATTGTTACGGGATTCACTGGGGCAGGAATGGCTAGTGACAAATAAACAAGTACCCAGGAACATGGCACCCGTCAACCCAGAAAGCATTAATAATCTACAACTGCTGCCCATAACACACCACTAACCACATATACTAAATCAATGCACCACTGTTATAAGGAAGTATGTCAACCATCATGGAGAGCTGATCATTTTACATTTGAGTTATTTAGCAGACACTCTTTATCCAGAGCTTCTTACAGTAGCGAGTGCATACATTTTCATACTGGTTCCCCGTGGGAATTGAACCCACAACCCTGGTGTTGCAAGCACAATGCTCAACCAACTGAGCTACACAGGACCAATGAGACAAGTGGACTGCTACTACCTAGTGCTTTAGCTCAGAACCCTCCCACATATAGTTTAAAGAGAATCTGAGAGACTACGTAGTACATGGGCTTTGACCATTATAGAATTTTGGGAAATGATTAATTGTCATGAAAACGGTCATGGATATTGTCAGTCATTTTTGTTGAAAAATATTTTGCGCTTTTAATGTATTATACTGAATCTTTGAAAATAGCCATGACATACCTAATGAATACAACAGTTTTGGTGACAACCGTGTCTCAAAAATGAATGGGTTTGACCACTTAGAACATTTGGAAAGAAAGTTTCTCCTCTCGACCATGCCGCTCTGCTCGTAAAACTATGACCAACTTTACCCTCATGTAAAAATGAAAAATTGCTATTGAGTAAACTTGTCTATATCTACTAAATAAAGTGGAACCACCCCTCCCCCTCCTAAAATGAAGGTTTCAAAAATAATTAACATTTTTGTTCAGTTATTGCCCATAATTTTCATTTACATGATTATTGTGCCAACCTTATTTCATACTATCAGCACAGCCATTTACGCCAACGAAGCAATTTGACTTCATGGGAACGCAAGATCTAGAATCAAAGAGAAGGAAACCTAGAAATAAACTCAGCAAAAAAAGAAACGTCCTCACTGTCAACTGCATTTATTTTCAGCAAACTTAACATGTGTATATATTTAGTATGAACATAAGATTCAACAACAGACATAAACTGAACAAGTTCCCCAGACATGTGACCAACAGAAATGGAACAATGTGTCCCTGAACAAAAGGGGGGGGGGGGTATCTGGTGTGGCCACCAGCTGCATTAAGTACTGCAGTGTATCTCCTCCTCATGGACTGCACCAGATTTGCCAGTTCTTGCTGTGAGATGTTACCCCACTCTTCCACCAAGGCACCTGCAAGTTCCCGGACATTTCTGGGGGGGAACGGCCCTAGCCCTCACATCCAACAGGTCCCAGACGTGGACAATGGGATTGAGATCCGGGCTCTTCGCTGGCCATGGCAGAACAATGACATTTCTGTCTTTCAGGAAATCACGCAGAGAACGAGCAGTATGGCTGGTGGCATTGTCATGATGGAGGGTCATGTCAGGATAAGCCTGCAGGAAGGGTACCACATGAGGGAGGAACATGTCTTCCCTGTAACGCACAGCGTTGAGATTGCCTGCAATGACATGCTCAGTCCGATTATGCCGTGATACACCGCCTCAGACCATGACGGACCCTCCACCTCCAAATCGATCCCACTCCAGAGTACAGGCCTCGGTGTAACTCACACTTGTCGAGAAACGCGAATCCGACCACCACCCCTGGTGAGACAAAACCGCTACACGGCGAAGAGCACTTTTTGCCAATCCTGTCTGGTCCAGCGACGGTGGGTGTGCCCATTGGCGACGTTGTTGCCGGTGATGTCTGGTGAGGACCTGCCTTACAAACAGGCCTACAAGCACTCAGTCCAGCCTCTTTCAGCCTATTGCAGACAGTCTGAGCACTGATGGAGTGATTGTACATTCCTGGTGTAACTCAAGCAGTTGTTGTTGCCATCCTGTACCTGTCCCGCAGGTGTGATGTTCGAATGTACTGATCCAGTGCAGGTGTTGTTACACATGGTATGCCACTCAGAAGACGATCAGCTGTCTGTCCTGTAGCGCTGTCTTAGGCGTCTCACAGTACGAACATTGCAATTTATTGCCCTGGCCACATCTGCAGTCCTCATGCCTCCTTGCAGCATGTCTAAGGCACGTTCACGCAGATGAGCAGGGGCCCTGGGCATCTTTCTTTTGGTGTTTTTCCAGAGTCAGTAGAAAGGCCTCTTTAGTGTCCTAAGTTTTCATAACTGTGACCTTAATTGCCTACCGTAAGCTGTTAGTGTCTTAAGACTGAGCAAGCATGGGAAACAGTGTTTAAACCCTTTACAATGAAGATCTGTGAAGTTTGGGATTTTTACAAATTATCTTTGAAAGACAGGGTCCTGAAAAAGGGACTTTTTTTGTTGCTGAGTTTATTATATTCCCTCCATTTTGTACCTTAAGAAGTATTTGATTAATCCTTCATTCTACCAGGTTCTTATTGTGCGTAGCTGTAGATGTCAGACTATGGAGAGAACAGAATCCTGTCACAATTATGAAACCTTTGTTAAAACAGGGACATTTTATTTTGAAGTACTGAAAAATAATATTAAAGTCCACCAAAACCCAAAGATATCCAAGGGCTCCTGTGAATCCAGAAAATTATGAATGTTCTCTATTGTTTGTTCACCACAATCAAACAGGTGTAGCTAGGGAATCAATAGGCGCATTCACAATACAGTACATTCACAATGCTGCAGATGCTGGTGTCTGACAGTGGTTCCAGTCAGTCATCAGGGGGCAATAAAGCATAGGCTTAATGATTCCATAGTCCTCTGGTCCTGCACAGTGCACACACAGTGAGGAGTCCAGACAAGAGAAGCATCTCCCACCTTTCTGCTCATGTTTGTCCAATGTCCACCAGTACATTCCATTCCATCAGAGTCCAGATGAATTCCTCTCCATTAAACCACCACGGCTAGAGGAAGTCATACAGGTACTTTACCATGTCAAAGCTCACAGTCCTGGAAATTAAGAGCAGCGGTCACAAAAGTCAGCATCTGATATTCTAAAAATAGAAATGTCTAGCAGTAAAACAGATCTGTGGCGAATACACTAAAGCAGGGCTCTCCGACTCTGTTCCTGGAGAGCTTACCCTCCTGTAGGTTCCCTTCAACCCTGTTCCTGGAGAGCTACCCTCCTGTAGGTTCCCTCCAACCGGTTGGTTGATGAACTGAAAGAGGTTAGTTACAACTGGGGTTGGAGCAAACACCTAATGGAGGGTATGTCTCCAGGAACAGGGTTGGAGAGCCCTGCACTAAAGACAACAGTAACATATACACACCTGGAGATGGTGAGGATGAAGTCCAGAGAGACAGCACATTTGTATTTAGGCGCATCCAGCTGGTCATCGTGGCCCACCTGATTCAACAGCTGAAGGGTCACCAGGGAGGAGATCTGGGGGGGCGTTGTCATCAAACATGTTTCATTTGGCTTTACACAAATAGAGAATTCAGACTGGAGATCAAATCATTTTAAAATCACTTCACATTAAGCCCGTACCACACATCAATTCAAGAGCAGTTCAGGGGTTGAAATAATATATCCAAGGAGACAGCTGGTGAATTAGAATAAGAATCATCCAATACTAATACTACCATCACATACATGACTGTTCCAGGAGTTCACTAAACAACATTGCTACATCATTTTCCATGATCCCAGTTCAGAGTCAGAGCTGATTGAGGACCTTTTCACTGAAGAATGAGTTTGTTTTATACTGAACAAAAATATAAAATGCAACATGTAAAGTGTTGGTCCCATGTTTCATGAGCTGAAATAAAATATCCTAGAAATGTTCAAGAAATCTTTCCAGCCCAGGACCTCCATATCCAGCTTCTTCACCTGCAGGAATGTGGGGGGTACTGAGGAGTATTTCTATATGTAATAATGCCCTTTTGTGGGGAAAACTCATTAAGATTGGCCAGGCCTAGGTCACCAGTGGGTGGGCCCGGCTCCCTATGCCCTCCCAGGACCACCCATAGCTGCTCCCCTTCCTAGTCATGCGAGATCCATAGATAAGGGCCTAATGAATATATTATATCAACTGTAACTCCGCAAAATCTTTGAAAGTTGCATTTATATTTTTGTTCAGTATATATGATTGCGTTTTACTTTTCATGTATTGACTTGTATATTCATGTGTATAGTGATGTGTAGGTTTGATACAGGGCTCATCTGTAAGAGACCTTGATCTCAGCATAACTCCCTGTCAAAATAAAGGTTAAATAAAACAATTGAAATGATCCTTTGGATGGCACTGCAGAAAGCCTGAGTGTCTCAGCTGACCTGACAGAAAACACTGGCGGTGGGGGCCACTCTGCTGTCCACCACACTATAGAAGATGGCCAGGAGACGGTCCAGAGGGAACGGCTTGGGCCCCAGCAGGTGATTACTGGTCTGAATGGGAGAGAGGTGAATTCACTAGGTAGAACATCTCATTGACTAAACCTAAAGAATAGTACAACAGCTTTAGCTAAAGACAATCACCTTTTCATGTTTCTTCAAAAAGTTGGTCTTTTTTATTTTGCCATGGTGCTGTTGGGTAAGGGAGAGAGAGAATCATGTAAATCACCAACTAAAACACACACAAGGGGGGGGGGGGGGGTTATGCAAACAATTACATTGATAGAAACTACAATCCATCTGCAATGTTAAAGCTGGTCTACCCCCCCCCCCCCACACACACACAAAAAGAGAAAAGGAAAAAAGAAATATGAGTAGGAAAAGTAGCAGGCAAATAGAGTTTGTGAATAGCAGGTGGCATTGATGTTTAACAACTGACTCCTATTCCAATGATGACTTAACAGTCATGTGTCTAGCTTTTGAGATGGTGAGGTGAATGAGGTTCAGGTGCTGAGGAGAGAACAGGTACCTTGAGGAAGAAGCGTTTGTCAGTGCGAGCAGGGTTGTAGGAGGCCAGGTATGCAGCTATCAGCAGGAACTTGGAGTAGTAAGGCAACTCCACATGGGCATGAGCAGACAGACCTGAGAATGGCAGAGGAAGCTCTCAATGTCATTACCTGGGAAACATGTACAACATCTACAGACGGCTTGTGGATAGGAGATGAGAGAAACACCTGCTGTTGTTTCCACTGTCTGGGTATCTAGTACCAATGAGTCTGGAGTGGACCCTCCATTCAGGGATAAACATAGGGGTAGTTTAGAGCAGGGGTCCCCAAACTTTTTCCTGTGAGGGCCACATAACTTTTCCCTTCTCTGATGGGGGGCCGGTGTCAGTTTGTAACAGAAAAAGTGTGACGATCGTAGGGGAGCTTAAATTTTTTAAATTGTTTTCCAGAAAGCCACACATAACCAAATAACCATTTCCAGGTTCTTTACAGAAAAAAAAGTCAGGAAACAAATAATAACACTATTAATGAAATAAATAATAACTAAATAACCCTCTCTGAGTTCTTCACAGAAAAAACAGGAAATAAATAATAACTAAATAACTCTCTCTGGGTTCTTCATAGAAAAAAAAGCCATGGAACATTAACTTTCTGTCGTGCCATGCACAATCTTAACAGATAAAAGTTCAGCTCAGTTGTCAGAGCAGAATCTCTCTGACACATATGAGCAGTCTCTTAAAGTTCTTGTGTTCCTTCCTTATAATCCATTTGTAGGTTCCAGTAGGCTTGTAGACACCGCTGTTTGCAGCTCTCTCTCATCAACTTCCCTGTGAAAACCACAAAAGAAGCAGGTTGAGAAACTGAACTAAGTGATACAGCACCTACACAGCACAATACATTTCACTACCAGTATGGTTGTAAAGATGGATTTTATCCCAGTAGATTTTATTATGATTATATTTGTTTATGCTCAGAATGACTCATTCAAGTCAGAAAAGTGAGCTTACCTATGTATGTTCATCAGTGTGAACTGTGGGCCTGCATCTGGCTGGTGAGAAGTTGAATATCAGGTTCCATTCTAGTTACAGCCAGTCTCAAGCACTGATGCAAATGTTCATCTGTCAATCTTGATCTCATCGGGGTTTTCAGCAGTTTCATGCGAGAAAAGGTTCTCTCGCAGATATACGTGCTGCCAAAAACTGTGGACATTTTCATTGCGTGTTTTTTGATGTTTGGATATGTGTCGTTTGGGAGGGCGGCATAGAAGTCAATGAGACTGTTGGGCTTGAATGCGTCTTTCAGAACATCACAGTTCTGTAACTCAGCCAACTCAAACTGATATGAAGGCTGGGCTTCATCAATGTCGGCAACAAAGGGGTTCTGAAAAAGACGGATTTATTTTGCATGAACATGTAGTTCATTGAATCGCACACCGAACTCCGCCTTCAGCATTTCCAGTGCTTCCACGCACTTTTCAGCTGGGAACGGGACCGCTGGGTTCTCTGTCGACAGGTTTTGGGTAGCAGGAAGATGGACGAAGTTGCGCTTTTTCACTTGTTCCAAAAGCAGCGCTAATTTCACCTCAAATGCTTTTATGTGTGAATACATGTCGCAAATGAGTTTCCCCTCGCCTTGTAGCTGCAAGTTAAGGCTGTTAAGTATTTCTGTCACGTCTGTTAAAAATGCGAGGTGCCATTTCCATTCTGGGTCGATCAGCTCTGGGACCGTTTTGTCTTTTAAATGAAGAAATGCGTTAATTTCGGGTAGCAGCTCGTAAAAACGCCTCAAAACTCTGCCCCGGCTCAGCCATCGGACCTCTGTGTAGTACAGCACATCTCCGTGCGTAGACTCCAGTTCAGACAGGAATTCTTGGAACTGCCTGTGTTTAAGTCCCTTTGCTCTGATGAAGTTTATGCACGACACCACAACCTTCATTACAGAATCCCACTTCAACACTTTGCAGCACAGTGCTTGCTGGTGAATTAGGCAGTGGACTCGTAGCGGGCGGTGAGACCCCTTTTTCCAACTCCCGGTTCATGCGTCCTATTAGACCGCGAGTTTCGCCCACCATGCTAGGAGCCCCGTCAGTCGTGATGCTAGCTAGCTTTGACCAGTCCAGGTCCAACTTCTCCATGGTTTGGCACACTTTGTCAAAAATATCCTCTCCCGTTGTAGTCCCTTTGAGACTTTGGAGGGCTGCCAGCTCCTCGCATATCTCAAAGTTTGTGCTAACTCCACGAATAAAAATGAGCAGTTGCGCTGTGTCTTGCACGTCCGTGCTCTCATCCAGTGCTAATGAAAAAAAGTCAAATTCTTTCGTCTTCTGCTGCAGCTGGGCATATACATTACTCCCGATTTCTTCAACGCGTCTGGTGATTGTACTCGCCGACAGACTTACGGCATTAAATGCATCTTTCTTCCCGGGACACACCTCCTCCGCGACAGCATCCATACATTTCTTAACAAACTCTCCGTCAGTGAAAGGCTTACCGCTTCTTGCTATCAGTTTAGCAACCCGAAAGCTGGCCCGAACGGATGCCTGGTTCAGCTGAGCTTGGCGTACAAATGTATTCTGCTGAGATAGTAGTCCACTTTTTAGCTTTGAGAGTTTGTCTGCTCGTATTTGGCCTTGCAAGCTATCGTACTTGTCTTTGTGACGGGATTCATAGTGTCGGCGAAGATTGTATTCTTTGAATACCGCCACCGTCTCTTGACAGATGAGACAAACAGCCTTTTCTTTGCATTGAACAAAAAAAAAATTGTTTGTCCACTGCAGGTTAAATACCCTGCATTCTGAATCAATTTTTCTCTTACCTAACCTTTTCGCCATTATTCCGTTCTCTCTTTGACAGGGCCGGGCCTAGGATTTTTTTTCTGGAGGCCAAATAGGAAAAAAATTCGATAGCGTCTCTGGTATTGTTCAGAGGGCCGGGCCAAATGTGCTGACGGGCCGTATCCGGCCCGCGGGCCGTAGTTTGGTGACCACTGGTTTAGAGGGTCCACTCTCCTGAACTCCCTCTCAGGCTGGGGACAAGCAGCAACACAAACAAGGGGATAGCTGGGGTCTGGGAGTGTGTGAACTGGTCCTGGTCACTAGATTCTAACTAGGTTATTTCCACCGGTTTTGTTCTCAGTGCATGCGTGCATATGTATCTGTGTGTATCGGTGTGTCCACACTTCTCCTTGCCTACCTCTCACGACTCCTGCCTCCTTCTCCTCCATCTGCAGCTGTTCCTCCCACTGCACACTGAGCAGAAGAGAGACATGACGAAGTCAGGGGACACACCACTATTACAGAGCCAGCAGCACTGAGCCGCTGTTGTGTAATAAAATCCGGCAAATGGAATTAAGGCTGCCTGTCGTCAGTCCATGAGAGAAGGTCGGTCACGGAAGCTAAATCAATGGGAGTCGATCATCTTTGGCTGAGGCAGATGTACACAGACAGACCTGGACACCTCTCGCAGGTACACAGTCTGCATGGCCTTCTTCAGGTGAGGCTCGATGTTCCTCCACAGCTTGTGAGTGTCACCCTCTTTCACTGAGGGCAGAGAAAATAAAGGTTGGAATTTAAACATTGATAATCTGAGAGACAAGCTAGAGAGAGGATGACATGAAAGGAATCCATCATCAAATTAAAGTACAGAGAGACACTAAGGGGAGACAGCAAAGTCATTGAAATATTGATGTAGTTATTACTGTTCTAGAAATATGAATATATTACCTTTGCCTTGCTCCAAAGGTTCAATGAATTTAGAGAAATGGAGGACAGCCTGTTTGAAAGGAGAATTAAAAATATGAAAGGACAACAAGTACAGACTATGACAATGTAAACAACATGTCTGCGTTGGATCATTATTACAATTCTGCATATCAAAGAAAACCCCAATCCTTAGAAGTAGTAACTCAAGTGGACTAAATAAAATAGTGATGGATAGCCTGGAAACAAACTCCTACGGAATCCTCAAAGGGTAGCATGGAGAGTGTGTCCGTACAACAGAGCAAACTGTTGCCTAATCCGAAATGAACCCCTTGCACCAACCTATTGGCACTTCTTTAAGCCCCCAGAATACATCTTAAAGGACTGGATAAGTGTGTATGCCATACATTTTCTTCAAACATACATGGGGGCATCAAGATACATCTAGAGAGAGGTGCAAGAGCTAGTTCTTTGTCAGAGTGTGTCATGACAGCGTGTTAACAGCTATATGAGAGTTGAGAGTTACTTTGAATGTGTCTGTGTCCTTACTGAGTGTGGTCTGAATGTGTGAGCATGTGTCTGAGAGTTCAGTTGTTACTATGAGAATGCATAACTGACCAGGTGTCTGAGCTCTCGGAGGTCCCTGCAGACAGAGTAGAAGACTCCCAGTAGGATGTTGATGAAGGCAGAGTAGAGCTCTGGGGAGTAGGATGGGTGGCTGTCCTCAGACAGGATCTGCTGCAGCTCCCCTGCACAGGAACAACACACACACAGTCAACGCCTGCCTCAAATGAAGTCACACACAAAGACTCTCTCACACGACTGTAGTCATTTTATGTACAGGAACTCAGACATTCTTTCAAACATTGATTAAAGCCTAAGTGTTCATTTTCTCGACGTTCTCTCACGTATGCCTTTGTTTGTTGTGTTCTGTCAAAATCAAATCAAACTTTATGTCACATGCACTGAATACAACAAGTGTAGACCTTACCGTGAAATGCTTACTTACAAGCCCTTAACCAACAGTACAGTTCAAGAAGAGTTAAGAAAATATTTACCAAATAAACTAAAGTAAAAAATCTAATCAATAAATACTTTTTATTAACACAATAACGAGGCTATATACAGAGGGTACCCGTAACGAGTCAGCGTGCAGGGGTACAGACCAGTTGAAGTCATTTGTACATGTAGGTAGGGGTGAAGTGACAATGCATAGATAATAAACAGTGAGTAGCAGCAGTGTAGAAAACAAATGGAGGGGTGTCAATGTAATAGTCCGGTGGCCATTTGATTAATTGTTCAGCAGTCTTATGGCTTGGGGGTAGAAGCTTTTAAGGAGCCTTTTGGTCCTAGACTTGGCGCTCCGGTACCGCTTGCCGTGTGGTAGCAGAGAGAACAGTCTATGGGTGACTGGAGTCTGACAATTTGATGGGCCTTTCTTCGACACCGCCTAGTATATAGGTCCTGGATGGCAGGAGGCTTGGCCCCGGTGATGTACTGGGCCATACGCACTACCCTCTGTAGTGCCTTACAGTCAGATGCCGAGCAGTTGCCATACCAGGCAGTGATACAAATGGTCAGAATGCTCTCAATGGTGCAGATGTAGAACTTTTTGAGGATCTGGGGACCCATGTCAAATCTTTTCAGTCTCCTGAGAGGGAAAAGGTTTTGTCGTGCCCTCTTCGCGACTGTCTTGGTGTGTTTGGACCATGATAGTTTGTTGGTGATGTGGACACCAAGGAACTTGAAACTCTCGACCTGCTCCACTACAGCCCCGTTGATGTTAATGGGGGCCTGTTTGGCCCACATTTTCCTGTAGTCCACGATCAGCTCCATTGTCT
Organism: Oncorhynchus nerka; assembly: GCF_034236695.1. NCBI lineage: Eukaryota > Metazoa > Chordata > Actinopteri > Salmoniformes > Salmonidae > Oncorhynchus > Oncorhynchus nerka. The sequence continues at coordinate 24,531,343 of NC_088403.1, read as the reverse complement.
TGCTCACTGCCAGTTCTCTGACCTCCTCCCTATAGGATGTCTCATTGTTGTCGGTGATCAGGCCTACCACTGTTGTGTAGTCTGCAAAATGAATGATTGTGTTGGAGTCGTATTTGGCCACGCAGTCGTGGGTGAACAGGGAGTACAGAAGGGACTAAGGACACACCCGAGGGGCCCCAGTGTTGAGGATCAGCGTGGCAGATGTGAAGTTTCCTACCCTTACCACCTGCGGTCGGCCCGTCAGGAAGTCCAGTATCCAGTTGAAGAGGGAGGTGTTCAGTCCCAGTATCCTTAGCTTAGTGATGAGCTTCATGGGACTATGGTGTTGAACGCTGAGCTGTACTCAATGAACAGCATTCTCACATAGGTGTTCCTTTTGTCCAGCTGGGAAAGGGCAGTGTGGAGTGCGATTGAGATTGCGTCATCTGTGGATCTGTAAGGGCGGTATGCAAATTAGAGTGGGTCCTAGGGCGTCCGGGAGGATGCTGTTGATGTGAGCCATGACCAGCCTATCAAAGCACTTCATGGCTACGAACATGAGTGCTATGGGGCGGTAATCATTTAGGCAGGTTACCTTCACTTCCTTGGGCACAGGGACTATGGTGGTCTGCTTGAAACATGTAGGTATTACAGATTCAGCCAGGGAGAGGTTAAAAATGTCAGTGAAGACACTTGCCAGTTGGTCTGCGCATGCTCGGAGTAAACGTCCTGGTAATCCATCTGGCCCCGGGGCTTTTTGAACGTTGACCTTGAACGTTGACCTGTTTTAAAGCTCTTGCTTACATCTGCGACCGAGTGCGTTGTCACACAGTCATCCAGAATAGCTGGTGCTCTTGTGCATGCTTCAGTTTTGCTTGCCTCAAAGCGAGCATAAAAGGCATTTAGCTCGTCTGGTAGGCTCGCGTCTGGGTTTCCCTTTGTCGTCTGTAATAGTTTTCAAGCCCTGCCACATCCAACGAGCGTCAGAGCCAGTGTAGTAGGATTCAATCTTAATCCTGTATTGACGCTTAACCTGCTTGATGGTTAGTCTGAGGGCATAGAGGGATTTCTTATAAACGTCCGGATTATTGTCCCGCTCCTTGAAAGCAGCAGCTCTAGCCTTTAGCTCGATGCGGATGTTGCCTGTAATCCATGGTTACTGGTTGGGATATGTACGTTCGGTCCCTGTGGAGACGACGTTGTCGATGCACTTATTGATGAAGCCGATGACTGAGGTGGTATACTCCTCAATGCCAATGGATGAATCCCAGAACATATTCCAGTCTGTGCTAGCAAAACAGTCCTGTAGCGTAGCATCCTCGTCATCTGAACACTTCCGTATTGAGCGAGTCACTGGTACTTCCTGCTTTAGGTTTAGCTTGTAAGCAGTAATCAGGAGGATAGAATTATGGTCAGATTTGCCAAATGGAGGGCGGGGAGAGCTTTGTATGCATCTCTGTGTGTAGAGTAAAGGTGGTCTAGAGTCCCCCCCCCCCCCCCCCCGGTTGCACATGTGACATGCTGGTAAAAATGTGGTAAAACTGACTTAAGTTTCCCTGCATTAAAGTCCCCGGCCACTAGGAGTGCTGCTTCTAGATGAGCATTTTCTTGTTTGCTTATGGCCTTATAGAGTTGGTTGAGTGCGGTCTTAGTGCCAGCATCGGTCTGTGGTAAACACGTCTACAAATAATATAGATGAGAACTCTTGGTAGATAGTGTGGTCTATAGAGTAGCTTATCATAAGGTACTCTATAGACCACACTATCTCAGGCGAACAATACCTTGAGACTTCTTTAATATTAAACATTGCGCACCAGCTGTTATTGACAAATAGACACACAACCCTACCCCTCGTCTTACCAGACGTAGCATCTTGGTTCTGCCGGTGCATGGAAAATCCTGCCAGTTCTATGTTATCCGTGTCGTCATTCAGCCACGACTCGGTAAAGCATAAGATATTACAGTTCTTAATGTCCTGTTGGTAGGACAATCATAATCGTAGGTCATCAATTGTATTTTCCAATGATTGCATGTTAGCAAGTAGAACGGAAGGCAGTGGGAGTTAACTCACTCGCCTACGGATTCTCTTTTCCTCAGTATTTTCTTCACACAAATGACGGGGATTTGGGCCTGTTCCCGGGAGAGCAGTATATCCTTCGGACTCGTTAAAGAAAAAAGCTTCTTCCAGTTCGTGGTTAGTAAATCGCTGTTCTGATGTCTAGAAGTTATTTTCAGTCATAAGAGACGGTAGCAGCAACTTTATGTACAAAATAAGTTGAAAATAATGCTAAGAAAAACTAACAAAATAGCACAATTGGTCAGGAGCATGTAAAACGTCAGCCATCCTCTTCGGTGCCATCTTAGTCACAGTCATTTCTCAAGTGTTGGTGCAAAACCACATGTACAAAGAGTTCTCACTAATCACATGAGGTTGGTACCACCTTAATTGGGGAGAACAGGCTCGTGGTAATAACTGGAGCAGAATCAGTGGCATGGAATCAAATACATCACACACATGTTTTCCAGGTGTTTGATGCCATTCCATTTGCGCCTTTGCGGACATTATTATGAGCCGTCCTCCCCTCAGCAGCCTCCACTGCCACTCATCTATCTGTACCTAATTCAATGCTAAAGGCCATAGATGCTTATCTGTTGACAGCTGTACCTTTACTGTAGTCAGGGAAGTGGAGCAGCAGTGGTTCAAAACAGCCAGTGTTGGGTCGGAACTTATCCCACACAATCTCACTGAGCAGGATCACCGTCACATTGTCCTCGACCTGCCAGGGAAACAGTGTCCATTACGTAGAGGTACAGGATCAGATCACATTGTGGATTCACAAAGAATACAACTGTTTGTGTTCAACATTTAGTAGTCAACTACACCTTTACAGTACCACTACAATATCAATGCAAGGGGACGAGTTTTTAAAACACTTCTACCAAGATAAAGTCAGGCGGCATTCAGCTTTAAAAACGAAATGAAAACTAAACTAAACATTCTGGTCGTCTATCTGCACTTTTGAGGTTCAGAATTAATATGCAAAGAATGATTATCAAGAATGATTGTCATTCTTCCTCATCTCTGCCTTTCAAAGCACTTATTCGAGTGCCTCCTTGAAACATTCAAATCAAGGTTATCAATCAAAAAGGGACCCTTCTGCGCTAGTTCACCATCCATCACTCAGTCTGTCTGCAACTTAATGAAGTAGAATGCTCAACAGGTGGCATGACTCTTACCAGTTCCTGAAGGCGCAAGAAGGCAGGGAGGAGATTGGCTTCCATATCTCTAAGGAGCTCAGCCCGGTCCAGCACCTACCCAGATACACACAGCAGAGGTCACTGTAACTGTTTCATCATACATTATAAACCACAAATGATGCTTTATAACAATTCACGTTATACTTCATCAGAAAGAGAACCTGCAATGTAACTGAGGATGCAATTTTAAAAAGAAGTGGATTATCAAGCATGAAGGATGAGGATGATTTTTACTCACAATGTATCGTGTCTGCTTGGCCGAGGCCTGGACACACAGTTGTTTGTAGACTCGTACGAAGTCTGACAGGGAGGGACTGCGGGACAGTAGGGAGGCAGAGTCGGAGCCAAAGAGGGAGAGGAGAACCTGCTCAAACAGCAGTCCTACAGAGACACATTCCACACAGCTCACTGTGGCATAGGGAAGCTCCAGTTCCTTCAGCAAGGTGTGTATCACATGGCTTTTTCCTGTGGCACGATGACCATAAATGAAAATGGAAGGGTAGCTGCATTGCTCTGGCTGTAGGCACAAAAAGTATACCATGTATTAAAGTGTCAATACAATGATTCACATATTTGGGCTAGATTTTTTTTTGGAACATATTATGTAATTGTGGCGGTGGGTGCTGTTTAAGATGAAGGAGGACAATCATTTTTATTTTTTATTATCATAGCCTTATTTCTATTACAGCATATTGGATGACTGTCATTCATATTCCATTTACCCAGTTCAATGTAACATTGATTTAGGCTACTACATGATACTTGAATTTTCAACAGAATCATCTAAATGAATACACCCCTGATCACACGTAAACCCAGTTCACTTTCATAGCAGCCACGTTGTATTCCTTCTCGCATATACTCGCAAAAAAAACTTTCCAAGCCAAACCCGCTACAAACCCGCTGTCTGGTTAGACTGTAAACTCTCCTTCCAGACCCATATCAAACATCTCCAATCCAAAGTTAAATCTAGAATTGGCTTCCTATTTCGCAACAAAGCATCCTTCACTCATGCTGCCAAACATACCCTTGTAAAATTGACCATCCTACCAATCCTCGACTTTGGCGATGTCATTTACAAAATAGCCTCCAATACCCTACTCAACAAATTGGATGCAGTCTATCACAGTGCAATCCGTTTTGTCACCGAAGCCCCATATACTACCCACCATTGCGACCTGTACGCTCTCGTTGGCTGGCCCTCGCTTCATACTCGTCGCCAAACCCACTGGCTCCATGTCATCTACAAGACCCTGCTAGGTAAAGTCCCCCCTTATCTCAGCTCGCTGGTCACCATAGCATCTCCCACCTGTAGCACACGCTCCAGCAGGTATATCTCTCTAGTCACCCCCAAAACCAATTCTTTCTTTGGCCGCCTCTCCTTCCAGTTCTCTGCTGCCAATGACTGGAACGAACTACAAAAATCTCTTAAATTGGAAACACTTATCTCCCTCACTAGCTTTAAGCACCAACTGTCAGAGCATCTTACAGATTACTGCACCTGTACATAGCCCACCTATAATTTAGCCCAAACAACTACCTCTTTCCCAACTGTATTTAATGTATTTATTTATTTTGCTCCTTCGCACCCCATTATTTTTATTTCTACTTTGCACATTCTCCATTGCAAAACTACCATTCCAGTGTTTTACTTGCTATATTGTATTTACTTTGCCACCATGGCCTTTTTTGCCTTTACCTCCCTTCTCACCTCATTTGCTCACATTGTATATAGACTTGTTTATACTGTATTATTGACTGTATGTTTGTTTTACTCCATGTGTAACTCTGTGTCGTTGTATGTGTCGAACTGCTTTGCTTTATCTTGGCCAGGTCGCAATTGTAAATGAGAATTTGTTCTCAACTTGCCTACCTGGTTAAATAAAGGTGAAATATTTTTTTTATTTTTTTAAACACAGCCTACAACTTTGTTATCATATGAGCTAAAGTAACGTCATTGTCAACATATTTAATTGAATTAACACGTTAATAAACCCGCTACAATCATGCAGTACAGTGTAAGCAGTTAAACCGACAGGCCCCGATGGCAATACATTTGTAAAACCAAAAGCTTAACTTGACTTGGAAGAGTTCCAGTGTTAGATAGTCATAGCCAGCTAACTATCTGTTGTTTTATTTAACCTTTATTAAACTGTTTACCGTAATGTGCTTGATGTTACAATGTTTCAAATCAGACACAGACCTCTCCCATCAACGCCAGCAGCATGCTCGCCTGGACACCTCTGCAAGGCAACCTCTCCATCACGCGCTGCAACTTTTCATCCTCATACCCTAGGTGCTGAAGTTGTGCTGCCATAGTTTAGGCTACTTTTAGACACACACCGAACCGTAAAGTGTATGACTTACAAAGTAGTTTGGCCTATAACAGAAATAAAGAGACAGTTGCAGAACAAGGTAACGTTAACTCTTTTCAAACTAGCAGTGCATTGTGCAAATTGTCTGTCCTTGCTTCCCTTCCTCTGCAGCAGTGCTAACTAGCTAGCTAATTCAACTGACAACAACAGTGTAGCTCTCGTGGAAACTCAAGGTTAATGTTAAGTTGTTGAAAGTTCATATTTTGTTACTGCAAGCATACTGAATAATGTTACCTGGTTGGAGTTCATGCAGTGAAATTACCCATATCCAACATCCCTGTAAACATGTCAAGAGTTTCCCGCGTCTCCAAATGCCACATCACAATTTCCTGTCTCTTTACAAGCCAATCACCGCCAGGTTAAAGCAGTTGACTCTGGGAGTTGTAGTTGTCTATTTGCAACGTAATGCCACTATCACCAAATGCTGTCACCCCTATTTGCAATGTTTTGGATGTATGAAATCGAGTGATTTAATTGAGGACATTTTGTTTCATTGCAAAAAATTTCAAACACCGGCTTCTCGGGCATTAGCACTTAAATAAACTACCAGTTTACTGAATACCATTGGTGTTTAATATGAGGGTTTTAGCATTAAATATCTTTTATATTTTTTACACACTTATTTGACTGCTTTGTTGTAAATGTTTTGACGCCAAACTGGTTGAAGTTGTGAAATAAGTCAACACTTGGAAGAGTTAATTGAAAATAAATGCCACTCATCAGCCTAATTAGGCTATTTGTTTTTGAACATATGGTCTATCCACTAGAAGCCCCACAATATGGACCATATAAAAAATGAATACTATATATGACTACATTTTTTAAATTGTTATTCAAGTATAGGCCTACATTTCCAGTTACCATAGATTTCCATAGATGACCTGTTGCCATAGATTACCGAAGATGTAAGTAACGTTGGTCAATTACCCGTAGTTTTGCAACCCTGTAGATCTGTATCGGCGGCTTGATGGAAGCTGGTAGGCTACTCCTGGCTAAGTGAGGTCAGTGGCAATCATTACCCCCGCCTGCGCCACTCTCTCAAAAGAACAGAGCTTCCATACTAACCAAACTACAGATGATTTTACTTGACAGCTTTACAATTTTGTGTAGTTGGTTTTTGTTTGAGATGGTTAATTAATTGTACCATGGTACCTGCAGGATTGGAAACAGAACGTGAGAACACTCTGAATTAAGGATGAGTAGAATATGGTTATTTTTTATTTTATTTTTTATTGACCAGATATTTCTCCTCATTTAACACTTTTTGGTAGATCGCTATGTAGACAATCAACATCAGTCTACCCTACTCAAATTATATTTATTTCAATGAAGGTCTTAACTAAATGTTTATGTTGAAACAATACATTATACAGTGGATGCTTCAACCCCAAAACAACATCAGAACCCTTACTTATGATATAGCGTTTACAGCGGGACACTACAGGCGAGTTAGTAGATGACGTGGGACAACATTGTCTCATTAGAAATGCATTAATGTCCCACTTCACCTGGCACTTGTTGTGAAATCATCTATCCGACTTTGTAGAGGCTTAGGCCTATATACTGTATAAAACACGCTCAGTTTTCACCATGTCGTGACAGAAACCTTATACTAGACTCACCCCATGTCCTATGAATATTGATTTGGGAAGATTCCAAGCTCTTGGTAAAAATGAGTCTGCACACCTTTTAATTGATCCTGGAACACCTCTATTGTTCCCCAAATGCTGTCCCTTTTCATGAATTCGTTTTTAAAAAATCATACATGTTTCTATTCTCTCTTTCTTACATGTCATGGTCCTTTCTTTCTATCCTTACCGTCACACTTGTTATTTCCCTCTAATTCCTTCCACCATCATCCTATGCTGTTTTATGTGATACATAGCCTCTAGAATTTATTTTGAGATGTTATGAACAACTACAGCAACATATTTCTATGTATTTTTAGAATATCGAATGAATTAAATTACATTTAAATTGATTAAAGGTTTAATTTGAGCATTTTTGTAGCTGAAAAAAAGGTCAATATGCTACTATTCAAACACCATTCGTTGGAATTGGGACAGTACTATACATTTGCTTTTCGAGAAATACATGTTAACATGGTTATTATATATATATAAAAAATTGACAATAACTTCCTTTTAATACCAAAAGTTAGATTGCTGAATTATAATTGACAGAATGTCAGACATCATTCTAGCGCAAGGTTTCATAGTTTTCATGATTTCAACGGGTCACCCATCTAAGAAACCTGAACACACACTTTGCTCAGAGTCTGTGTAAATGGTCACCTTGTCTTCTTTTACAGCTATGAAGTTTGTAATTTCTTTGTTTTTGTTTTTTTTTCAGATTGAGAATGATTCAATTTGTCTTACGCCATTCATAAACTAATAGGTATGCTACCGTAAATATAAAGTTATTTTCTCAGCTGCACAATAATTGTAACCACAAGCCTTCTCCTAAACAATGAACATAAAATGCTTTCATGCCTGTGTACACCTTGTTTGTTTTTCTTGTTAGGCCTATAGGCTACCTCGCCGTGCCGTGGGGAGAAATATGCCACATGCAGCTTTGAGAAGGCTAATCCTGAAGAAGAATAGACTGCACTGAGAGAAGGTACTGGTAGAGCAGTCAAAGCCACTTCAGAATCATCAAATGATCAACAAGAAGAACATCAAGTCAACCTAACCACTGAACACTGTACATACTGTTGCCCGCTGCATAGCCCACACAGTTGGAGACTTGGAGTAGGCTATCAAACAGATGATGCATTTATAGTGATTACCCAGCCATTGCAGTCATGATTAAGTTTAGCCTATATCACGACTTCGTGATAAAATGCCATGTCGCAGGGCTGAGTTTTATAGCCTGCCCTTGATGTTGATGTGCACTTGTTCACTGTGCGCTAAACACCAGAGCGTCTTGATGTGCGACAGAAACCATCCTATTTCGGTGGACACAGATCAACACCGAGAGAGAGAGAGAGAAAGCTGAATCTTCAATATTCTGCCTCGAAGGTCAGAGCCAACCTAGACTAAATCAAATAGGAGTGTTGCTTTTTAGATTTAACGATTTTATTTCAGATGTCTCCCATTCCATCATTGCACTGGGGCATGAGAGAGTGGGATTAGGGGATAGGCTGTATTGCGCATGTTGCTTTATCAGAGGGGCTTTGATTGGCCTATCGGTTGTGACAGTCGGACTGCGCCTGCCTGGAATACAGGTGTTCTTTGGTCAAATATGGACGCAGAGCGTATCATGCACAGTGAGCAGATTGTCAACACTCGCGACTTCATCATCTCAGTTAAATGCACCTCCGACACCTCGGGAAAATCGGCATTCGGTGGAAGATGAGGTTGTAGCCTTGACCATTACGGTAGTGGGCACGTCTGTGAATGGGGATCTCAGCTGCTCTCGGTGGATTGTAGCATTTTTCATTGATTATTAATCTCTGTGCGCCCTCAATCGAATGCAGTTCTGACCGTAGGATGCTTGTTTAGCCTACTATGGCCGTTTAGAATTAACACCCGGTGATTATTACATGCTGTTATCTCAGTGATCATTCATTCAGAAGATTCCTCCTCAGTATTATTCGTAATATCTCTCGGATACCCAGCCTACCATTCAATAAAGATAAGGAAAACGGTGGCGGACCCAAGCACAGTGCAAGCTGCAAGGCTTTAGTAGGCTGAACACTCGCCCAGAGGGGAGCAGTTTAGTCGGGGATATCATGTCACATTGACGCGGCCGGGATGTGCTTTGTGCTTGATTCAAGCTCTGTGTGTGAACAGTTCGTAAATATAAAAACCTTTAGAGACTGAATGATGGTGCCTGGGGCTCCAACAACCATGCTTCCCGCTTCCGAGGCTGCCAAAATCTACCAGACCAACTATGTGAGGAACTCCCGCGCTATCGGTGTTCTGTGGGCCATCTTCACCATCCTCTTCGCTATAGTCAACGTGGTGTGCTTTATCCAGCCCTACTGGATCGGAGACGGGATGGACACGCCGCAGTCCGGTTACTTCGGCCTCTTCCACTACTGCATCGGAAACGGGCTGTCCCGGGACCTGACGTGCCAGGGTAGCTTCATGGAGTTCAGCACGATCCCTTCCGGCGCCTTCAAAGCCGCGTCCGTCTTCATCGGGATGTCCATGGCGCTGGTCATCGGATGCATCGGCTGCTTCACGCTCTTCTTCTTCTGCAGCACAGGCACCGTCTACAAGATCTGCGGCTGGATACAGCTGGCTGCGGGTAAGTTACCCCGTCTGCATATTGATTCCTTGAAGGGTAGAGTTCAGAACTTCAGCAGTTCTACAACCAGAGATAAATCTTGGACTTGTAAATTATAGGCTGCCCATTGATTCTTGATGAATATAACTGATACATGCCTCATGAGTTTAGTTCAACTGTTGTGCCCTATCAGAACCCTAAATATAAACTTGTTTTACTCCAATGTTGATAAACAACGTAAATGTAAACAAACACTGTATAGCCTAAAAACATGGTTAAAACTATGCTTTCAATATCATTGGTGGTTAGTCCTTGCATCTATAGCTCTGTCTGTGAATTTTAGAGTGGTTACATTTCTCCAGCCCAATCCCTTAGATTTTTTTGCAAAACGGGCGGGGATGCTCTTTACTATTGTTTAAATGACGGATTCTAGCTTTAAGTGTGGTTGATAGTGTTATACTTGACGTCAGTTTTATTAGACGTGCATGATCAATGTCGGGGGGTTAAGTAGCTGGGTTAAGCAAATATATTTCTATAAAATGAGCAAAAGCTCCTTGCAGATGACAGCCATGTTTGTTTATCTGTCTTAAATCACCATACACTGTCACACTATCTTTAACACATCTATTAATGGAGCAAAGACAACTACACAAAATACAGCCAGCCACGCGAACGACACCGGCCAAGTTGCATGTAAAAAAACTTGCAAAAATAAATGTACACACCCACGTGTCAAGCGCAAACGTGGTTCTATTTGAGATGCTGCAAGTCCCCTCCTTCTTGTATATCAGGAAGATACAAATCCACATAGATGCTTGAAAAACACACGATAAGAGATTAATTAAAGATAACTAAACACCAACTAGGTTTCCCTTGTTATCTGTAGATGAGTCCTTGGAGTAGAGAAACACAAGATGATGTATGACTCCAGGTCAACATTCTACAAAAAAAAAACATATTAAAAGAGGACCATATGAATGTTAGGTAAAATAACAACCCAATGTTAATCTCCCAGCTAAATATCCATTAACGTTTCATGTGTTTTCGACCAACCCAAAATTAATATAATTGATGCACAGTTGATTTGAGTTTTAACCTGCATGTCATGATTGCATCTTGACAGATAGACAAAATCCCAGCGGCATGCGGACGCACTCCAGTGGTGTAGTCTCATACATCAGAATTTACCCAAGCTTGTAAACAAGCATCACAGTGAAAGTTACTCTGCAGAATTGAAGCTGGTAAAGAATGCACACAGACTCCAGGTTGTGGCTTTAAAGCGGGTGCATACAATCATCCAGTGATCCACCAAAGGCAACGATCCTTCAACTCATCTCTGTAACAAGTAACACAAACCACTGATTTAAAAAAACATCATGAATGGGTGTTAATGCTGCTTGACAGATGTTGGTCTGAGACCCACAACACCATCCGTCTGTATAGCTGCAGGAGCCTCGCTGTAAATTCATGTTGAACACAAACACCCGCATGGAGATGATCCGGAGGATTCCACAGCATTCTCGTCCCAGACTGAGTTCAAACGGAAGCCCTGCCCAATGAACACAGCCTGGGTGTTCATATCAGCACCTTGTTTTTCCACGTGAAAGAAAGACACTGCTTATCCCTCAGTGGTGACCGCTTGGTTGGTATCCACAAAATGATTCTCAGGGTAGGAGTGCTGATCTAGGATCGGTTTTGCATTTTAGATCATCATGAGTATGATTATATGGACAGATCCTAGATCAGCAGGCCTACTCTGAGATGTTCTGGATACGTTCTTCATAATACGGTACAGATCTGATCATGTTCAGACTATACAGGGGGGTGATCAACAAACGGACTAACACGGCCTGTATGATGCCAAAAAACACACTACTAAACATATTGTAAATATTTACGTAATTTCAATTAAGATAATTCTTTTTGACGATTTCTGCCTAGTTATGGGGCCTTTTCACCACTGAGATTCTCCAAAAATACAGGTGACAAATATGTTTTATCAACTCAACAGTCCATGCCATGTTGAGGTCACTGTGAAATGGGCTATTAAGACGTTCCTGGGGAGTAGTAAATCAAAATATATTGTACTTTTATTTTCTCATTGCAGCTACAGATCCCAGGCATGATTGTCAAATCCTTCTAGGCTCAGTGTAGTCAGACTTCTATCCAGGACCAACTGGCTGTTGTGAGTGTCTGCCAAAGACGGCTCATAGCGAAGATGCACCTCTCCTTAAAAGCAGAGGAGAGGATGAACGTCTGATGAGAACAATCTACCTGTAGGCATTTGAACAGCAACGCCAGAAGGAAATGTACATGAAACCAACTGACATGTTCCCGCCACAGCAATACAATACCTAAACAAGTCTGTCTCCTTACTACTATTAACACTCTTGAATAATCTGCTTAACTGGCCCACTGCACACAGCACTTCTCAGGTAGACATGCCCAGTCTGCACTCAGCCCAGTAGCTGCCTGCAAACTGGAGCAGCTGGACCATCCGCCCTGCCTCCCTCCATCCTCCCTCTCTCCCCCCTTGCGTCGCCTTGACCACCCCGATCACTGCGGACCAATTAACTCCCGAACTAAGACTGACAGGAAGCCCCCTCCATGACAACCACACTGCATGGTCGGTCGATGATAATCACACTCATCCTGTGACAACTTCCACCAAATGCCAGGCGCTTCTCCACTCTAGTGGAGGATGTGATGGATGGGTCGGCTCTGGCAGCATGACAATGCCTGCCTGTCTGGCTCTAGTGAGGAAGCAGATTGGTGCTCGGCTCGCCATCCTGGATGGAAACAAGAACTCCGCTGAACAAGAACTCCCTAATCCACCTCTATGCAGACGACACCATTCTATACACTTTTGGCCCGTCACTGGACACTGTGCTATCTAACCTCCAATCGAGCTTCAATGCCAAACAACACTCCTTCCGTGGCCTCCAACTGCTCTTAAACGCTAGTAAAACCAAATGCATGCTTTTCAACCGATCGCTGCCTGCACCCGCTTGCCCGACTAGCATCACCACACTGGATGGTTCCGACCTTGAATATGTGGACACCTATAAGTACCTAGGTGTCTGGCTAGACTGCAAACTCTCCTTCCAGACCCATATCAAACATCTCCAATCGAAAATCAAATCAAGAGTCGGCTTTCTATTCCGCAACAAAGCCTCCTTCACTCACGCTGCCAAGCTTACCCTAGTAAAACTGACTATCCTACCGATCCTCGACTTCGGCGATGTCATCTACAAAATGGCTTCCAACACTCTTCTCAGCAAACTGGATGCAGTTTATCACAGTGCCATCCGTTTTGTCACTAAAGCACCTTATACTACCCACCATTGCGACTTGTATGCTCTAGTCGGCTGGCCCTCGCTACATATTCGTCGCCAGACCCACTGGCTCCAGGTCATCTACAAGGCCATGCTAGGCAAAGCTCCGCCTTATCTCAGCTCACTGGTCACGATGGCAACACCCATCCGTAGCACGCGCTCCAGCAGGTGTATCTCATTGAGCATCCCCAAAGCCAACACTTCATTCGGCCGCCTTTCGTTCCAGTACTCTGCTGCCTGTGACTGGAACGAATTGCAAAAATCGCTGAAGTTGGAGACTTTTATCTCCCTCACCAACTTCAAACATCAGCTATCTGAGCAGCTAACTGATCGCTGCAGCTGTACATAATCTATTGGTAAATAGCCCACCCATTTTCACCTACCTCATCCCCACAGTTTTTATTTATTTACTTTTCTGCTCTTTTGCACACAAATATCTCTACCTGTACATGATCATCTGATCATTTATCACCCCAGTGTTAATCTGCAATATTGTAATTATTCGCCTACCTCCTCATGCCTTTTGCACACATTGTATATAGACCCCCCCCTTTTTTCTTTTTTTTTTTCTACTGTGTTATTGACTTGTTAATTGTTTACTCCATGTGTAACTCTGTGTTGTCTGTTCACTCTGCTATGCTTTATGTTGGCCAGGTCGCAGTTGCAAATGAGAACCTGTTCTCAACTAGCCTACCTGGTTAAATAAAGGTGAAATAAAAAAAATAAAAAAATAAAAAAAATTCCCACCCTCACCAAGGCAAATGCCTGAACACGCAGGAAGGTGATTATCATTCATGTATTCGGCAGGGGCTCCTTGCTCAGTTTGGATATGGCTTCCACAAGCAAACAAAGGAGCCGGGGGGGCTCTTGAGTGCGTTATGGAGGCATTTCAATGACCTGTTTCCTGGCTCTGTTTGGACCACTAGGCTGCCTGTACGGGTAAGTGGCCGCACATTGCTGGACTCAGTACTGGTCCAATGGGTCCCCAGAGACGGAAGCTGGCATTAGCATCAAACATTAAAAGGCCCATTTGGTTGCTAGTGGTTTATTGATCCAGAGGTTTCTGTGCAGAACAAAACAGCACAAAGCTTCACTAATGGGAGACATATGCTGTCACCGTCTGGCTCCTCTGCTGCTTACAGGCAGTACTGTCTGTTGGTCTATTTATTCAGGTGTGTTTGAGTGTGTGTGTGTGCTACTCTTTACCGTGTCTTTAATTTATCATAGGTGTCTGTCACAATCCCTCAGTCTGGGGATTGGGCCCAACTCGTGCCTATGCATGAAAATGCATGATTTGGCATTTAAATACACACAGTCTGTTCAGCACTCATACAGTACTGTGGCTGTTGGGGATCTTTTCACAGTGTGGCTCTCCATTCTCACACTTCTTTAAAATGGAGGCAAGTGAGAGACATCACATGGTGCCTTGTTGGGGGAAAGAGAGGAGGTGGATAAGAGATGTCAACGAAGGGAGGGGATGAAGACCAGCAGGGAGGAAAAGATAAAAGCACATTAAAGAAAATGGAAAGTGATGGTCACAAAGAAGGTTTTGGAGAAAAAAAACAGAGAGAAGAAGAGTTAAAATATTGATGCTGAAAAGTACTATCAAGAGATGAGGTCAGGAAGAAAGCCATGCCATTAGAAGTTCAAGCTCGGGCCCAGCCTTTCTGAACCGAATATGACCAGCCATAAATGAGAACTTAGCCTCCCTCTCCACTCACAACTTCACAAGGTTGTGCACTAAAGCCAGTGGGCAGTTGCTGTGTGTGTCATAATACCACTAAAGTCAAAAGATAATGACATCAACCAGCTCTTATCCTTCCTGTCAGTGATAACGTGATGAACTGGCTGGCTGGGCCTGAGATGATTCGGGAGATGATGTAACATGACCAAACGGGAGTCCCAGTTACACACACACACACACACACACACACACACACACTCTCTAGAGACATTAGTCAGAGTTTTAGAGGACAGCAGAAGTAGTGTGGTGGGACATCAGGAGGAGTTGTGAATGGGGCTGATGAAAGCCGGCCCACTACTCCAGCTCTTTGGAAGCCCATTGAGTCTCCCACAGCATACTCCACAGATCAGACACTCTCCCACAGCATACTCCACAGATCAGACACTCTCCCACAGCATACTCCACAGATCAGACACTCTCCCACAGCATACTCCACAGATCAGACACTCTCCCACAGCATACTCCACAGATCAGACACTCTCCCACAGCATACTCCACAGATCAGAGACTCTCCCACAGCATACTCCACAGATCTCCAGAGAGAGAGAGAGAGAAAAAGGGCCCCTCTATCCCTCTCCTCTTTAACTCATCCCTCTCTCCGTTCCATCCCCAATCTGCAAAGCACCTGTCCAGGCCCTGCTGTCAGCCACACACACACCATCCTTTTAGAGTGTAATGTTATGTACAATGGGCCAATGGACCTTTAAGCCTCCAATGCAGTCATCAGGAAGTTAGATGGTGCGCCTGCCAGGCATGAAATGTGTGCTTTCTCAAACCCACCTCCCAAATGATCAGCATAGCATGCCTCTTAATAGAACTGTCAGCTGGTAAATAAATCAGAAAGCAGACGTTGTACGTCAGGAGGTGTGAAGGCGTCAGAGCAGGAGGTGTTTTATGTATCTTCCTGTGGATTAGAGGTGGCAGATACAGTGCCAGGTTTAGGATGCCATTCTGACACATCCTGTACCTGCCAATGACCCATAAGATGGGTTTGTGCTAAGAGGAGAGAATGACTGTAGATGCCATTATTGGGATTTGCTTCAATAACATTTCATTACTAGATCTGATGGTTTATATGCAGCCTTATTATTCAGATGCGGGAAATTGTTTTAAAGATGTTGTGATCTCATCGTATTGGTGCACACCATTACTTTGATAAAATAGCTCGTCAATTTTTCATGAGTTTGATTGGCAGCTGTGTTGGAGGACTTGCTAGGCCTGTTAGAAATAGAGTGAGAGTGACATCTCTGATTGAAGAGTTGCAGGGTCTTTTGGGACTAAACTGTGACTGACTTATGATTAGATCTAAGAGGGTGATGATAAGAAGGTGACAAGAGACAAATGTACAGCAGAAGAGAGGTTTGAAAGACAGCTGATTCCAGATAGAGACATCTAAAATAGCATGACAATGCAAATCCCTAAAGAACAGTTAGTCCTCTGGGAGTACAATATAGCCTCATTCAAAATGGGTTCTAACACTCAACTATCTTATGATCAATTTCCTGCCAATCGAATTTGCTTGGTATGGAGTGCAAGCATCAGCCATACTGCCAGGGAAAATTCAGAGCAATCCTAAATATATTTGATGGAGGCCTATCTGTCAATACACTGTTCCTCTCGGGAGTCAAATTCAAGCTTTCATAACCACAGGCACTCTGACTCTACTGCATCATTAAACCAACTTCCAGTAAAATAGAGGCATTTAAATGCTCTACGAGCTATTAAAGTGGGTTCCTGCGCATCAGTGGATTTTCATTGTAGACCGGCACAGTTGAACCACAAATTGAACTTTGTAATTTTTCAGGTGAAGGCTTTCCCCGGTACATGTCGCGCTTCCTAAAGAGCTGTGTCTTTCTGGACCTTTTCTCCCGGGGTGTCAGCCTCGGTGCTACAGGTGGGTGGGGGGGGTAACGCACTGTACCGTGGCACCGGCCGGCTAGCGTTAGTGTTATTTCCTGCTGTTGCTCTTTCAATGGGGGGGGGGGGTTAATAATGGGATTAGGACTGGTCGACTGACTGAGACGCTGGTACAGCTGACAGGAGAGATAACACAGCCTTTCCTAGAGGTCCTGCAGGATGCACATGGTGTATGTGTCAGTCTGCTGTTGGTGATGCAAGCTACAGCTCCAGTAACAGTACTAATCATGCAAATCATAAAGAACCACAGAGGGACCAGGCACTAAGGGACATGGCGGGGGTGGTGTGTGAGGGAAGAAAGTTGGAAACTCCAAGTCAGACACTCACAGTATGGGTAAAATAGTAGAGAGACAAGGGCTCTCTAGTGCTACTGTACCAGTCAAAAGTTTGGACACACTTACTCATTCAAGGGTTTTACTTAATTTTTTACTATTTTCTACATTGTAGAATAATAGTGAAGAAATCAAAACTATGAAATAACACGTATGGAATCATGTAGTAACCAAAAAAGTGTTAAACAAATCAAAATATATTTTAGATTTTAGATTCTTCAAAGTAGCCACCCTTTGCCTTGGTGACAGCTTTGCACACTCTTGGCATTCGCTCAACTAGCTTCACCTGGAATGCTTTTCCAGCAGTCTTGAAGGAGTTCCCACATCTGCTGAGCAATTGTTGGTTGCTTTTCCTTCACTCTGTGGTCCAACTCATCCCAAACCATCTCAATTGGGTTGAGGTCAGGTTATTGTGGAGGCCAGGTCATCTGATGTAGCACTCCATCACTCTCCTTCTGGATCAAAAAGCCCATACACAGCCTGGAGGTGTGTTGGGTCATTGTCCTGTGGAAAAACAAATGATAGTCCCACTAAGCGCAAATCAGATGGGATGCCGTATCGCTGCAGAATGCTGTGGTAGCCATGCTGGTTAAGTGTGCCTTGAATTCTAAATAAATCACAGTGTCACCAGCAAAGCATCATCACACCTCCTCCTCCATTCCATGCTTCACGGTGGGAGCCACACATGTAGAGATGATCCGTTCACCTACTCTGCGTCTCACAAAGACACGGCGGTTAGAACCAAAAATCGCAAATTTGGCCTCATCAGACCAAAGGACAGATTTCCACCAGTCTAATGTCCATTGCTCATGTTTCTTGGCCCAAGCAAGTCTCTTCTTATTATTGGTGTCCTTTAATAGTGGTTTCTTTACAGCAATTTGACCAGGAAGGCCTGATTCACTCAGTCTCCTCTGAACAGTTGATGTTCAGATGTGTCTGTTACTTTAACTCCGTGAAGCATATATTTTGGCTGCAATTTCTGAGGCTGGTAACTCTAATGAACTGATCCTCTGCAGCAGAGGTAACTCTGGGTCTTCCTTTCCTGTGGCGGTCCTCATGAGAGCCAGTTTCCTCATAGCGCTTGATGGTTTTTGCGACTGCACTTGAAGAAACTTTCGAAATTCTTGAAGTTTTCCGTATTGACTGACCTTCATGTCTTAAAGTAATGATGGTCTGTAGTTGCTCTTTGGTTATTTGAGCTGTTCTTGCCATAATATAGCTTGGTCTTTTACCAAATAGGGCTATCTTCTGTATACCAATCCTACCTTCTCACAACACAACGGATTGGCTCAAACGCGTTAAGAAGGAAAGAAATTCCACAAATTAACTTTTAACAAGGCACATCTGTTAATTGAAATGCATTCCAGGTGACTACCTCATGAAGCTAGTTGAGAGAATGCCAAAAGCGTGCAAAGCTTTCATCAAGGCAAAGCGTGGCTACTTTGAAGAATCTCAAATATCAAATATATTTTGATTTGTTTAACACCTTTTTGTCTACTGTGTGTGTAGGTGTGTGCAGCTGTATGCAGCATTGTCTGTGTATTCCTACACATTTGACAGTTATCCTTCAGGAGTTATGCGTGTGCAGTATTTGCCAGCACTACCTGGGTAATCTTGGGTAGAATGAGTAATCTACAAATGCTCTACTCTGCAAAGGTTCTACTCTGCAATAGAGATCTTGCTCAGTCTGCTACAGTACAGATGTAGGCTATTAATTTGAGCCAGCATGCTACAGCAGGAAAATAATCCTGCAGCAACAGGAAATTGGAATTATTATCTGTATTATAATTAATGGACATTTTTGTAGGAGTTGAAACATTTTTCGTAGGTACAAATCTAAAATGGAAATTACAAACTTCAGAAGGCTTTTAATGAACCTCAAATAAACCAGAAGTTTTACATTTCCTGCATTTCAGTTAAGTTCTCCTGCAACAGGGTGATCAAATTAAGATCCTACATATGTATCATCCGTCCCCAAGGGAGCGTCACTAAATAGCTAGGCTACCCACCACTGCACAAGGGATCAGTGACAAATCCCCTAGCAGGGGAAAGTAATAATCTCAAGGAGCATAAGCTTCTCCCAAGAAGAGAAAATACTGCCTGTCTCTCACTTTCTCTCTCCATTCTCTCTCTCTCATACAACTCAGCTATCACTGATCATAGTGAGAGAAGCTGACTTATTTAAAGCAGATGGGTTTATGCCACATGTAAAACTTAATTTTAGGTCACTTGTAGAAGTAGCTATCATCAACTGCAGTAGTGTGTAAAAAATAAGTTGACCCGATTGACTTGTAATTTTTATGTTTGTCCTACTGCAGTTAGTCAAACAGTATGTGCTGAAATAAACCTTTAATACAACTGTCATGATGTGCCCTGGGGGGAGGATCCAAGCCCCCCCCCCCAATTCAATTCAAGGGGCTTTATTGGCATTTGAAACATATGTTAACATTGCCAATGCAAGTGAAGTAGATAATAAACAAAAGTGAAATAAACAATAACAATGAACAGTAAACATTACACTTACAGAAGATACAAAAGAATAAAGATATTATAAATATCATAGTATGTATATATACAGTGTTGTAACGATGTGCAAATGGTTAAAGTACAAAAGGGAAAATACATTTAAAATACATTTACAATGGTGTTTGTTCTTCACTGGTTGCCCTTTTCTTGTGGCAACAGGTCGCAAATCTAGCTGCTGTGATGGCACACTGTGGTATTTCACCCAGTAGATATGGGAGTTTATCAAAATCGGGTTTGTTTTCAAATTCTTTGTGGATCTGTGTAATCTGAGGAAAATATGTGTCTCTAATATGGTCATACATTTGGCAGGAGGTTAGGAAGTGCAGCTCAGTTTCCACCTCATTTTGTGGGCAGTGTGTACATAGCCTGTCTTCTCTTGAGAGCCAGGTCTGCCTACGGCGGCCTTTCTCAATAGCAAGGCTATGCTCACTGAGTCTGTACATAGTCAAAGCTTTCCTTAAGTTTGGGTCAGTAACAGTGGTCAGGTATTCTGCCACTGTGTACTCTCTGTTTAGGGCCAAGTAGCATTCTAGTTTGCTCTGTTTTTTTGTTAATTACTTGACACATTGGAAATAATTATCTTTTTGTTTTCTCATGATTTGTTTGGGTCTGTGGGGCGACGCACAATTGGCCTAGCGTCGTCTGGGTTAGGGAGGGTTTGGCTGGTAGGGATATACTTGTCTCATCGCACACCAGCGACTCCTGTGGCGTGCTTGGCGCAGTGCGCGCTAACCAAGGTTGCCAGGTGCACGGTGTTTCCTCCGACACATTGGTGCGGCTGGCTTCCGGGTTGGATGCGCGCTGTGTTAAGAAGCAGTGCGGCTTGGTTGGGTTGTGTATCACAGGACGCATGACTTTCAACCTTCAACCTCTCCCGAGCCCGTACGGGAGTTGTAACGATGAGACAAGATAGTAGCTACTAAAAACAATTGGATACCACGAAATTTGGGAGAAAAAGGGGTAAAATTCAACAACAAAAAACTGCATTGTTGGTTAAGGGCTTGTAAGTAAGCATTTCACTGTAATGTCTACATCTGTAGTAGTCGGCGCGTGTGTCAAATAAAATGGGATTTGATTTGATTGTGTTATGATTGAAAATGAGATCATTATTGTTAAAAACTCTACATGTGCCAACAAACAAACCACAAGACACACACATGAAAACAGGCGTGAACAAGATCTGTTTTTTATGCTGGATATTCCCGAGGAGGCTTCAACACCCTAAAATGAGGGCTATGAAGCTCTCCATTAACGTAGACTTGTATTGGTCATGTGGATGAACTATGACAAGCACATCTAGCATACAGCATGGTGAACTCTTCTCACCACCAGACCTTCTGCTCTCAACCTTTTATTCCATGAGATCAGCCGTTAGATAAAATCGCTGTTTGATCCATCAATCCAGACAGTGTTGTTGTAGTCTTAAGTAGTGATAAGCTATAGATGTATTGACCCCCATGTCTCCTCCAGTCTCTATGTCCCAGCCAGTGTTCAGAGGAGTTGGCTTTATAGATTTCCAAACTGTGTTTATCTTCTAGATCACCAGAGCCAAGCAAAGGAGGCAGGGGTTTGATGTATCCCCCTCTTCTGGAGAGAGGAAGGGAAGAAGGAGGCAGGGGTTTGATGTATCCCCCTCTTCCAGAGAGAGGAAGGGAAGAAGGAGGGAGGGAGGGACAAGGGCATGGTGAACCATTAAAAAAGCAGCGAGGCGGCAGCAGCATGTGTGATGTTGGCGTGTCTGAGTTTGCTTTGTTAAGAGACTGTCGCGCAGTTCCTGTTTCTGTCATCATCAGTCTCTCCAACCGGCTGGTTATGACACCTGGCTTTCATTGTTGGGTTCTGTTGTTGGGTGATTAATGGGGAATGAATGAGATGCAGCGAGGGTAAGACTACTTGGCCCAGTTACTCAGGTCTAGAAAACAACAACGCCACCAGTAAACTGCTCATCTTTAAGAGACTGTGTGCTTGATATCTGACTGTGTGGGCAGTGGTGACTCGTCTCGTACTGGCCAAAGTTTTCAGAGACCTTTAACTTTTTTGTTCATTACTTCTCAGTCCTCGCCTGTGGCATCCATTTTAAGTTTCCACGCCACTCAAAGGAGGACATAGGGCAAATCCTTTGATGTGCTGGACCTGGGCAGCCATCCGCTGTGTTGGAGCATGTACGCCTCATCCTACTCATCTGGTCTCTCTCTTCCTCCCCTGATGTGCTGGACCTGAGCAGCCATCCGCTGTGTTGGAGCGTGTACGCCTCATCCTACTCATCCGGTCTCTCTCTTCCTCCCCTGATGTGCTGTACCTGGGCAGCCATCCGCTGTGTTGGAGCGTGTACGCCTCATCCTACTCATCCGGTCTCTCTCTTCCTCCCCTGATGTGCTGTACCTGGGCAGCCATCCGCTGTGTTGGAGCGTGTACGCGTCATCCTACTCATCCGGTCTCTCTCTTCCTCCCCTGATGTGCTGGACCTGGGCAGCCATCCGCTGTGTTGGAGCGTGTACGCCTCATCCTACTCATCCGGTCTCTCTCTTCCTCCCCTGATGTGCTGGACCTGGGCAGCCATCCGCTGTGTTGGAGCGTGTACGCCTCATCCTACTCATCCGGTCTCTCTCTTCCTCCCCTGATGTGCTGGACCTGGGCAGCCATCCGCTGTGTTGGAGCGTGTACGCCTCATCCTACTCATCCGGTCTCTCTCTTCCTCCCCTGATGTGCTGGATCTGAGCAGCCATCCGCTGTGTTGGAGCGTGTACGCCTCATCCTACTCATCCGGTCTCTCTCTTCCTCCCCTGATGTGCTGGACCTGGGCAGCCATCCGCTGTGTTGGAGCGTGTACGCCTCATCCTACTCATCCGGTCTCTCTCTTCCTCCCCTGATGTGCTGGACCTGGGCAGCCATCGGCTGTGTTGGAGCGTGTACGCCTCATCCTACTCATCCGGTCTCTCTCTTCCTCCCCTGATGTGCTGGACCTGGGCAGCCATCCGCTGTGTTGGAGCGTGTACGCCTCATCCTACTCATCCGGTCTCTCTCTTCCTCCCCTGATGTGCTGGACCTGGGCAGCCATCCGCTGTGTTGGAGCGTGTACGCCTCATCCTACTCATCCGGTCTCTCTCTTCCTCCCCTGATGTGCTGGATCTGAGCAGCCATCCGCTGTGTTGGAGCGTGTACGCCTCATCCTACTCATCCGGTCTCTCTCTTCCTCCCCTGATGTGCTGGACCTGGGCAGCCATCCGCTGTGTTGGAGCGTGTACGCCTCATCCTACTCATCCGGTCTCTCTCTTCCTCCCCTGATTTGCTGGACCTGGGCAGCCATCGGCTGTGTTGGAGCGTGTACGCCTCATCCTACTCATCCGGTCTCTCTCTTCCTCCCCTGATGTGCTGGACCTGGGCAGCCATCCGCTGTGTTGGAGCGTGTACGCCTCATCCTACTCATCCGGTCTCTCTCTTCCTCCCCTGATGTGCTGGACCTGGGCAGCCATCCGCTGTGTTGGAGCGTGTACGCCTCATCCTACTCATCCGGTCTCTCTCTTCCTCCCCTGATGTGCTGGATATGGGCAGCCATCCGCTGTGTTGGAGCGTGTACGCCTCATCCTACTCATCCGGTCTCTCTCTTCCTCCCCTGATGTGCTGGACCTGGGCAGCCATCCGCTGTGTTGGAGCGTGTACGCCTCATCCTACTCATCCGGTCTCTCCCTTCCTCCCCTGATGTGCTGGACCTGGGCAGCCATCCGCTGTGTTGGAGCGTGTACGCCTCATCCTACTCATCCGGTCTCTCTCTTCCTCCCCTGATGTGCTGGACCTGGGCAGCCATCCGCTGTGTTGGAGCGTGTACGCCTCATCCTACTCATCCGGTCTCTCTCTTCCTCCCCTGATGTGCTGGACCTGGGCAGCCATCCGCTGTGTTGGAGCGTGTACGCCTCATCCTACTCATCCGGTCTCTCTCTTCCTCCCCTGATGTGCTGGACCTGAGCAGCCATCCGCTGTGTTGGAGCGTGTACGCCTCATCCTACTCATCCGGTCTCTCTCTTCCTCCCCTGATGTGCTGGACCTGGGCAGCCATCCGCTGTGTTGGAGCGTGTACGCCTCATCCTACTCATCCGGTCTCTCTCTTCCTCCCCTGATGTGCTGGACCTGGGCAGCCATCCGCTGTGTTGGAGCGTGTACGCCTCATCCTACTCATCCGGTCTCTCTCTTCCTCCCCTGATGTGCTGGACCTGGGCAGCCATCCGCTGTGTTGGAGCGTGTACGCCTCAACCTACTCATCCGGTCTCTCCCTTCCTCCCCTGATGTGCTGGACCTGGGCAGCCATCCGCTGTGTTGGAGCGTTTACGCCTCATCCTACTCATCCGGTCTCTCTCTTCCTCCCCTGATGTGCTGGACCTGAGCAGCCATCCGCTGTGTTGGAGCGTGTACGCCTCATCCTACTCATCCGGTCTCTCTCTTCCTCCCCTGATGTGCTGTACCTGGGCAGCCATCCGCTGTGTTGGAGCGTGTACGCCTCATCCTACTCATCCGGTCTCTCTCTTCCTCCCCTGATGTGCTGGACCTGGGCAGCCATCCGCTGTGTTGGAGCGTGTACGCCTCATCCTACTCATCCGGTCTCTCTCTTCCTCCCCTGATGTGCTGGACCTGGGCAGCCATCCGCTGTGTTGGAGCGTGTACGCCTCATCCTGCTCATCCGGTCTCTCTCTCTTCCTCCCCTGATGTGCTGGACCTGGGCAGCCATCCGCTGTGTTGGAGCGTGTACGCCTCATCCTACTCATCCGGTCTCTCTCTTCCTCCCCTGATGTGCTGGACCTGGGCAGCCATCCGCTGTGTTGGAGTGTGTACGCCTCATCCTACTCATCCGGTCTCTCTCTTCCTCCCCTGATGTGCTGTACCTGGGCAGCCATCCGCTGTGTTGGAGCGTGTACACCTCATCCTACTCATCCGGTCTCTCTCTTCCTCCCCTGCTCCTCCTGACCCATGGCTAATCAATCAGTCATTGTTTTGACCACCTCTTCAAACCGTAAACCAAAACCCAAGCCCTGAGGGCAATCTCATTCTCCATGTTATCCATGGCCGCCTCATCATCTCTCCGCACTTCCACGCTCATCATTTTAATCTGCTCATCAATCAATGCATCATAATGGATTGGGTTTTCCTGGGCTTGGCTGGCATATTGCCGTGCCTCCAGCATGTATTACCCTAGCTAACCCCTAGTCCCTCCCCGTCTGGGAGAAGCAGCCTGTGAAGATGTAGGTGGTCAGCTGACCCCAGAGTTGAAGGGAAACATGACAGCCTATTGCTAGCCAGCCACAGAGACCGGGACCTGGCATAGGGGTCTAATAAAGGACCAGCAGGGATGGTTTTCCTGGAGCACCCTGTCATTGTTAAGTAAGCCACTAACACCGCTTGGGGAATTACCCCCGAACAGTAATTACTGTGAAGGAAGGCAAGTGCAGCCATGTGAATGGGAAATTAGCCACTGGGCAAAAACTGGTTGAATCAATGTTGTTACCATGTCATTTCAATTTATAAAAATCATTGGGGTGACGTTGAATCAATGTGGAAAACTGATTGGATTTGCAAAAAGTCATCAATGTATGGGCATTTCATATTTTTTTCAACCAACTTTGAACCTAGAACCAATGAGGTGGTGACATTTTTTGATTTCACGTTAAATATACGTTAGTTTATAACTCAACCAAGTGTGTGAAATGTATGTGAAATGGGACCAGTGTGTATATTCAAAGGGAATGGATCTCTGTAAGACAAGCCATTTGTATTAATTGGTGCAATATCTAAAGGACTGGTAGTACCGAGCGGAGCTGGTTTTAAGGAACAATGTTCCCGCTGTGAAAGAAACAGCTAATGATGTTGACAGAGTGTTTCTTTCAAAGCGAGCCTTGCCAAGACCGTGGTAAAAAAAAACTTGTACAAATGAGGTCTGTGTTGTGAGGACATCAGACGGCTTCGGCACTCGCCAAGCAGCACAACAGCAGAGGTTGTTATCTGATAAACTTAGCACAGTATATTGGTCTCTGGGAAAGTGTGGTTGATACTCCAGGGAGTCTGGATGAGGACACGTTCTGTGTGCATTGCTGCACTTGTGACTTATTATACAATTTCCCCTGGGTTCAAATACCATACTTCTCTTTAATGAGATACTTTAATGAGATCGTCTATGTTACAGCTTCCGGTTTAGCATTGTAGTTAAGTTATTTTTGTGTTGCGGTGTTGATCTAGCTGTAACCCAATACGTTTACATGGACCTGTTTATGAGGGTTACGGCTCGGAGGATGAGTAGCTGAGAGAGAGATGCACTGTTTCACCGTTGTTCGCTGTCAGCTCTGTAGTCAATATTCTTTCCGAGCTTGGCTCGCTCACTCCCCTGGGTTACCATGGAAACGGCACACTACTCGCTCGCTTCCTGCCTCTCCCTATCGTGTTGCTGTGAGATGGGCAGGAACTCTCGGACACGGCGGGCGGAGACTGGTGTAGTGGTCAAAGAGGTTCCTGCTGGGAAGGCACCACTAGTGTTAAAAGGCGTGTCTCCATGGCAACCAGCTGGATATCGACCAGTCTGCCCTTTAAGCCGTTCCCTGCTGCCCTCGCCCCATGGGCACTAGTTGGCATCAAAGCCTTCCCTCTGATACAGCTCTGCCATTCATCACTGCTCACCAAGCTCCTGCTGATCACTCTTGTTGATCATCATGACATAAGATCAGAGTGGGCAGAGAGAGACATGATGTGTCTGGCCCCCTACACAGACAATGAAACGACTGACAGTCCATCATTTAGCTTGGAAACTAGATTCAACCACTCACATCTCTCACTCTGTAGACATTTTCAGCTTTATAAACAACTTTTAAATTCCACAATTATTTCAGTATTCCACTGTCTCTTTGTGACACACTGCTTCCAGATTCTCACTATTGTCCCATTCAACAGTCTCTTCCCACTTCAGCTGAATGTTATTTTCATGATTACAGCACAACAGAGACGGTTGCATAAAGTAACTGTGCAAGATCACTCCCTCTTTCCCCTCCTCTCTCAGTCCATCATTAGTCAGCTTGGTACTTCCAAACTGATCTCCAAGCAGTAGAGAGAGGATCACATCACATGTACTCTTCCGTCAGCCCAGATCAGAGGGATATTAAAACAATCCCATCAGCCAACTTCAAACGGAGCCGGGTGGGAAAAAAGAAACGAGGACATCTAGAATATTCACCTGAACTGCCTTAGGCATCTTCCACTTCCAGAACCCTGTCACCACATCTGAGGAACTTGGGAAAGAAAGGAAGGATCCACACTGAATAGTGAGGAAGTTTTCTAATCTAATGGGGAGATGATGAGGCT
The DNA here is from genome assembly GCF_034236695.1 of Oncorhynchus nerka. NCBI lineage: Eukaryota > Metazoa > Chordata > Actinopteri > Salmoniformes > Salmonidae > Oncorhynchus > Oncorhynchus nerka. The sequence continues at coordinate 24,504,309 of NC_088403.1, read as the reverse complement.
ATACTAGGGCCCGTCTCTTTCTGTTCAACTAAAAACTCAGGGAAGGGATTTTTGTTAGACATCAAGCATTGATGAGACACCTGGGTTGATTGGTGCAATGTAGAACTAACCCTGTGGGGGAATTATCTTGGAGGCTTGCAGCTCTCCATCAGAGTGGAGGAAATTGCTTTTCTATTGCTGCTCATTCAGCACAGTCAGTAAGCAGTTCCCAGTCTGTAGCTGGGTCCCGTCCAAAAAGCCTTGTTACTTTATGATACTATACTACTACTACTCAGCTTATACTACTACTCATTCCCTCTCATGGAAGCGCATCAAAACATTATTAGGTCGATTTTTTAACATTTCTTCTACTCACATGATTACAGTGTGTCAATAATTGTTGTTTTCCCTGTGAGGCTGCATTTCTTGTCACTGTGGCTCCTCGTTGGCAGATGCTCGATACTCGGCGGGTGTGCCGCCGGTAGTTAATTGTAACACCTGTTCCCAATCACCTCTTCTGCTCTTCCGCCCTAGAGGTTCATGGGAGACAGTGTCCTCTGTGCAATGTGTCAGGCTACTGTAATACTACAGCTCTTTATGAGTATGATAAAGGGCTTGTCATATCTGAGCGAGGGGTTGAGCGTGAGTGTCCGTGACTCTTTAGAGGGATTGAGGCATATGGCAGGGGTGGGTTTACTCATGAGATGCGATGAAAGAGTGACCGATCGAGAGAGAGAGAGAATGAGGGAATTAAAGAGAGGAACAGAGAGGAAGGGGAAAATGAGAGAGAGAGAGCTGGCTGTGTGACTCATGTTGTCCTCTGTCACAGCATCAGGAGTGTGTGACTCTCTCGGCTACCTGAGAGAGTCAGGAAGAGGTGACGCAAGAGGTTTTAGTCCGCCCAAAATCTGTCCATGAAAATAAGGAATTTTTGTACGGAGATCAATGAGTGTCAACGAAAAATGTTATTGCTGATTTGCTGTGTGTGGTTTATTTGATCGAATAGAAGTTTCGTAATGGTTAAGTTGTTATGAAAGCACTGATATAAGTGGACGCACATGGCATTTCTGCAACTTTATATCAGAGCCTGTTGTCATAGAGATAGAGGACTCGTCATGGATATAACCCGTTTTAGCATGGACATTGCCATTGAGGGCTTCCACCATTTTATAGTAGTCATCTGAGTGGGGATTTCTATGCGTTGGGAGCAATCAGCCAATGAAGAAGAAGAAAATGGAATCCTTTCAAATGGAGCCCTGTAACAATGTGCTCTGAGAGTCAGATAGCAAGTTTCATAGAGAGATTTAAACCAGAGGGGGTCCGTCAGTGGGCTTTCATAGAGAGATTTAAACCAGAGGAGGTCCGTCAGTGGGCTTTCATAGAGGGATTTAAACCAGAGGGGGTCCGTCAGTGGGCTTTCATAGAGAGATTTAAACCAGAGGAGGTCCGTCAGTGGGCTTTCATAGAGGGATTTAAACCAGAGGGGGTCCGTCAGTGGGCTTTCATAGAGAGATTTAAACCAGAGGAGGTCCGTCAGTGGGCTTTCATAGAGAGATTTAAACCAGAGGAGGTCCGTCAGTGGGCTTTCATAGAGAGATTTAAACCAGAGGAGGTCCGTCAGTGGGCTTTCATAGAGGGATTTAAACCAGAGGAGGTCCGTCAGTGGGCTTTCATAGAGAGATTTAAACCAGAGGGGGTCCGTCAGTGGGCTTTCATAGAGAGATTTAAACCAGAGGAGGTCCGTCAGTGGGCTTTCATAGAGAGATTTAAACCAGAGGAGGTCCGTCAGTGGGCTTTCATAGAGGGATTTAAACCAGAGGAGGTCCGTCAGTGGGCTTTCATAGAGAGATTTAAACCAGAGGAGGTCCGTCAGTGGGCTTTCATAGAGATTTAAACCAGAGGAGGTCCGTCAGTGGGCTTTCATAGAGAGATTTAAACCAGAGGAGGTCCGTCAGTGGGCTTTCATAGAGAGATTTAAACCAGAGGAGGTCCGTCAGTGGGCTTTCATAGAGGGATTTAAACCAGAGGAGGTCCGTCAGTGGGCTTTCATAGAGAGATTTAAACCAGAGGGGGTCCGTCAGTGGGCTTTCATAGAGAGATTTAAACCAGAGGAGGTCCGTCAGTGGGCTTTCATAGAGAGATTTAAACCAGAGGAGGTCCGTCAGTGGGCTTTCATAGAGGGATTTAAACCAGAGGAGGTCCGTCAGTGGGCTTTCATAGAGAGATTTAAACCAGAGGGGGTCAGTCAGTGGGCTTTCATAGAGAGATTTAAACCAGAGGGGGTCAGTCAGTGGGCTTTCATAGAGAGATTTAAACCAGAGGAGGTCCGTCAGTGGGCTTTCATAGAGAGATTTAAACCAGAGGAGGTCCGTCAGTGGGCTTTCATAGAGGGATTTAAAACCAGGAAAACAATATTTATGCCTATGAGGATTATCATAATGATTCATGTAGTGATGAAAAGACAGACGTTTTTTTATATTGCTATGTCTGACAATGGGTTGACTGGGTCATTTTGTTGTTGCATTTTACGATAAACTACACTATGCTGCCTTGGGAGACAGTAATGACATGAGTTTAGCTTTTTTCTGAACTTTTTTTCATATAAATGAAGAAATGGAAGATATCAGTCCTGCAAATACAAGAGCATGGTCCTGCATGGCCTAGTGGATACAGCACAGCAACATCAGGATTGTGGGTTAGATTCCCGCTGGGGCCATCCATACAGAAAAACATCAGAATTGTGGGTTAGATTCACGCTGGGGCCATCCATACAGAAAAACATCAGGATGGTGGGTTAGATTCCCACTGGGGCCACACATACAGAAAAACATCAGGATTGTGGGTTAGATTCCCGCTGGGGCCACCCATACAGAAAAACATCAGGATGGTGGGATAGATTCCCGCTGGGGCCACACATACAGAAAAACATCAGGATGGTGGGTTAGATTCCCGCTGGGGCCACCCATACAGAAAAACATCAGGATGGTGGGTTAGATTCCCGCTGGGGCCACACATACAGAAAAACATCAGGATGGTGGGTTAGATTCCCGCTGGGGCCACACATACAGAAAAAAGGTGTATGCACACGACTGTGAACCGCTTTGAATAAAATCATCTGCTAAAGGGAATTATACTATAACGCTCTGCATTTTCTATGACGGAATCAAAAAATATCTGAAAAAAAATGTTCTGAAATATTCTTCATGAGGAGTCACAACAGTGTACCCTTGTATATTTGGTAAGAATAAGGCATGTAGAAACTTGTGTTTCGGGTCGACTGTTTATTTCCCCCCCCCTGGCTATTATGAATAGCTAATAATAGTATAACTGCTGTGATCTTGCCTGGGCCTGGGGCTGATACAGATGTGGGTGACTTGCTGCAGAATGATTGGGTTATTCATTTGATCCTCAATCACTTTTACGGCACACTGTCGCCCAGGGACCATCCATAAACCCCTCTGCTTTAGGAATGGAGAACAGTAGCAGATTTCTCTGCTGTGAATAGGATAGGACTTTTTCCCAGGCAGGGTAGAAAAGACACAAATATCTATTGGTTTAATTAAGAACCACCATTGCTGCTCAATTAAGAACAGGATGGAGTAGTCTTGCTGGTTGAACACTTCCTTTCCTCTCTTTATGTGTCAGATGGTGTCACGATCGCCGTAGTGAAGAGACCCAAGCGCAGCGTGGTGTGAATACATTATTTTAATGTTAGACGAATGAACACGAAGATCACTAAACAAACAAACAAACACAATAATAAGACGACCGTGACCGCTATCAATACTGTGTGCAAACATGCAACATAACATAGACAATAACCCACGAACCACAATACAAAACAGGCTACCTAAATATGGTTCCCAATCAGAGACAACGACAAACACCTGCCACTGATTGAGAACCATATCAGGCCAAAACGCATAGAAACAGACTAACTAGACATGCAACATAGAATGCCCACTCATATCACACCTTGACCAAACAAAACATAGAAACAAACAACGCAAATAATGGTCAGAGTGTGACACAATGGGACACATTGGGATTCTAACCCTGTATCCTCCCGATGGTACTTCCATTCAGCAAGCCCTCCCTCTATCCCTCGATCTTCTCCCCCATCCACACTCCCTCTATGTATTCCCACCTTCCTCCTCTCCTCTCTCCCTAGGAAAGAAAACAACAGGCACCTCATATAACTCTTACTCTGTTCAGACACTCGTTGTATAAACTAATAGTGCGTGTTCCTGACATGATGCTCTTTGCCTCTCTGTCTGCCTGCTCCACCTGTGCACAGTAGAGAAGCAACACCTACAATTGATGTCATTCTGCGCCTGAGCCATAGAGACAGTGCTCAGCTCTCTCCCCCTCTCCTTCCCTGTCTGCTTCCTTATAAAATCCTTGTCGGCCCCAACGACAAGTGAAACAAGTTGTTGTGGAGGGAGCGAGAATAAGAAGCATGCCAATGCTATAGTCTGCCTGAGTGTGTTGGATGCATACAGAGATGAGGGGGAAGAATGCACTCTAATCCAAACCACAGAGCAGCTCATGTAAGCCAGTTGGGTGAATGCTGCAGGTCTCCAATGGGGGTTTCAGCACCTCTTGATTGGACAGCTCCCTGCTAGCATTACAATTCAACGGTCTAAAATGAATCTCTTTGGCTGTAATCGCATTGACTGCTCTGTTTGTACAGTCAATGTGCGGTGCTGTAATTGGCTGTGCGTGTGCGTGCACATGGGTGTACATGGGTGTTTGCATTTGTGCTTTTGATGAGCTAATGAGCCTGGCCATATGCAGAAGACGGCACAGCATCCATGTCACACAGCCTGCATCCCCACATTACCCTCAGCCCTTAACACACTGAGCCTGTGACCAGCAGCACTATGGGAGGATTAAGGGGAAAGGTGTGAGAGGATTCGCACAGGAGAGGAGAGAGCCCATTTTTCATCTATCTGTCTCTGCACCCAATTTACACTCTCTATATATGCATTTGGCATGGTTCACCTTCGCACTGAAAGAAAACCTGCACGCACAAACACAGCCTCAATCCCAACCAACCAGCCAGCCTCAATCCCAACCAACCAGCCAGCCTCAATCACAACCAACCAGCCAGTCTCAATCACAACCAACCAGCCAGCCTCAATCACAACCAACCAGCCAGCCTCAATCACAACCAACCAGCCAGCCTCAATCACAACCAACCAGCCAGCCTCATTCACAACCAACCAGCCAGCCTCAATCACAACCAACCAGCCAGCCTCAATCACAACCAACCAGCCATCCTCAATCACAACCAACCAGCCAGCCTCAATCACAACCAACCAGCCAGCCTCAATCACAACCAACCAGCCAGCCTCATTCACAACCAACCAGCCAGCCTCAATCACAACCAACCAGCCAGCCTCATTCACAACCAACCAGCCAGCCTCAATCAAGACATTAAGCAGCCGTGGAGTGAAAGGGCGGAGAACTGGGGCTGTAATCTGTCTGTCTGTGTTGAGGAGAAGCAGCAACAGTTGGCGGGAGGATGGAGACGAGGAGTGAGAGGACTGAAAGTTCCCGACTCTGACTCCTCCACTCCCCGAGTTTTGGTCCCATGTTTCATGAGCTGAAATAAAAGATCCCTGAAATGTTCCATATGCACAAAAAGCTAATTTCTGTTGTGCACACATTTGTTAACATTTGTTAACATTTCTCCTTTGTCAAGATAATCCATCCACCTGACAGGTGTGGCATATCAAGAAGCTGATTAAACAGCATGGTCATTACACAGGTGCACATTGTGCTGGGGGCAATAAAAGGCCACTCTAAAATGTGCAGTTTTGTCACACAACACAATGTCATAGATGTTTTGAGTGAGCATGCAATTGGCATGCTGACTGCAGGAATGTCCATCAGAGCAGTTTCCAGAGAATTTAATATTAATTTTTCTACCATAAGCCGCCTCTAACATTGTTTTAGAGAATTTGGCAGTACGTCCAACCGGCCTCACAACCGCAGACCACGTGTATGGCGATGTGTGGACGAGAGGTTTGCTGATGTCAACGTTGTGAACAGAGTGCCCCATGGTGGCGTCAGTGGCTCATTAATTGTTATTGGCTCATTAATTGACTTATTCAATGTTTGCCTGAGACTTAAACTTAGGCTCCTTGTCCATTTCAGATGTAGGATCTTAACCCATATTGTCACAGTAAAATAATCCTGCAACAACAGGATTTGAACATTTGATGTTGCCTGTTCGTTGGTTAGGCTATTAGTGGGTCAAAAGTAGGCTACATGAAAAGTGCAATACTGTTAATATAACCGTGTGTTAGTGTGGGTTTTCAGGGACTTTTGTAAATCACGAGGCTCATCTACATTTCCTGTGTTGCAGGAAAATTGATAACAAAAGTGATCAAATTAACATCCTACATCTGTAGGTTCCCATGCTCTCTCCTCCCTCTGCATCTCCCTGGTTCACTGCAAGAGGAAGTGAACGGGTAAATTATGTTTTTATTGTTAATGATGAGTTCAGAGTTAGAATGACTGCCCTCCTCTCAGTCTGGACCCAAGCTATAAGACCACCTCAGGACCGTATTGTGTCATTTATGAAAAGGTCTGGAAGTGAGAGGACCATAGTCAAATGCAGAGCATCCAATCCAACGCTCTCTCACACATATAAACAAGATCAACGTTAAAAACGAGAGAAACTCATCGGTGTCCCATCCTCTGATCCGAGAACAGTGATTAGCAATGTGGATGATCAGTGCCGGAGTCTGACGCAGCGCTAACGCTCCCGGCTAGGACGATCTGTTCACAATGATTCATAAATAGAGAGGCATAGGTGATCATATCTCAATGTATTTCATTGAAATGATTATGTTTTTGTCAAATGCTATTGGTTTGGGCTACTTACGGTCAGTTTGCAGAGTACAAATGATTTTAAATTGTGTTCCGGCCCCCTGACCATCCGCTCAAGAAAATATTGTCCCGTGGCTGAATGTAATTGGGGACCTCTGGTGTAGAGGTGGGATTAGATTATAGCTATTACATGCTTTAACACCAGTGTGCATTATTACAGACCAGTTAGCACCGTTTCTATCATTATCACAATTCTGATCCATATCATCATGTCCTGTTTAACTCCAGACAAACAGGAAACCACATGTCCTGTTGAACTCCAGACTAACAGGAAACCACATGTCCTGTTTAACTCCAGACTAACAGGAAACCACATGTCCTGTTTAACTCCAGACTAACAGGAAACCACATGTCCTGTTGAACTCCAGACTAACAGGAAACCACATGTCCTGTTTAACTCCAGACTAACAGGAAACCACATGTCCTGTTTAACTCCAGACTAACAGGAAACCACATGTCCTGTTTAACTCCAGACTAACAGGAAACCACATGTCCTGTTTAACTCCAGACTAACAGGAAACCACATGTCCTGTTTCCTGAGATTGTGTCTTAAGTAGATAGATTTATCTCTCTGTACTCTCTCACTGACTCTTTAGCTTAGCCTCTGACAGCAATGTCCACGACTGTTAACACACACAAATGCCTCTACTACGGACTCTGCTCCTGTGACTGTGTGGAACTGCTAGATATCCTCTGACAATACTTTTATTGATCTGTTACCACAGCCTGCACTGACGTCTCCGTGTTATTGTCACACACTCTGAACAAGTGAATTGAATTGAAGACAGTCCCAGTGTCTCTGGCTGGAGTGGGTGTGCGTACTGTTTGGAGGAGGGACTACAGGGGGAGGAAGAGAGAAGGGACTACAGAAGGGGTGGAGGAGAGGAGGGACTACAGTAGGGGTGGAGGAGAGGAGGGACTACAGGAGGAGAGGAGGGACTACAGTAGGGGTGGAGGAGAGGAGGGACTACAGTAGGGGTGGAGGAGAGGAGGGACTACAGGAGGAGAGGAGGGACTACAGTAGGGGTGGAGGAGAGGAGGGACTACAGGAGGAGAGGAGGGACTACAGGGGTGGAGGAGAGGAGGGACTACAGTAGGGGTGGAGGAGAGGAGGGACTACAGAAGGGGTGGAGGAGAGGAGGGACTAGAGAAGGGGTGGAGGAGAGGAGGGACTACAGTAGGGGTGGAGGAGAGACTACAGTGGGAAGGGAGGAGGAGAGACTGCAGAAGGAGGGATGGAGGAGAGACTACAGGGGAGGAGACTACAGTGGGAGGGATAGAGGAGAGACTACAGGGGGAGGGAGGGATGGAGGAGAGACTACAGGGGGAGACTACAGTGGGAGGGATAGAGGAGAGACTACAGGGGAGGGAGGGATGGAGGAGAGACTACAGGGGGAGGGAGGGATGGAGGAGAGACTACAGGGGGGAGACTACAGTGGGAGGGATAGAGGAGAGACTACAGGGGGAGGGAGGGATGGAGGAGAGACTACAGGGGGAGACTACAGTGGGAGGGATAGAGGAGAGACTACAGGGGGAGGGAGGGATGGAGGAGAGACTACAGGGGAGGGAGGGTTTGGAGGAGAGACTACAGGGGGAGGGATGGATGGAGGAGAGACTACAGGGGAGGGATGGATGGAGGAGAGACTACAGGGGGAGGAGGGGAGGAGAGACTACAGTGGGAGGGAGGGGGAGGAGAGACTACAGGGGGAGAGGGGTGGAGGAGAGACTACAGGGGAGGGATGGATAGAGGAGAGACTACAGGGGAGGGGGACTACAGGGGGAGGGATGGATGGAGGAGAGACTACAGGGGGAGGAGGGGGAGGAGAGACTACAGGGGGAGGGATGGATGGAGGAGAGACTACAGGGGAGGAGAGACTACAGGGGAGGGGGGCTACAGGGGGAGGGATGGATGGAGGTGAGACTACAGGGGAGGAGGGGAGGAGAGACTACAGGGGAGGGTGATGAGTTTAGAATGCTGCATAGATATGGTATGGGTTAAGCTAACACTATCTCTTTGTCTCTCTCTCCCTCCACCTTTCTGTGATTCTCCTGTACTCTCTCTTTTCTGTAATCTCCCCCTTTCTCCCACTTCTTCCTTTCTCCCTCCATCCCCCCCCCCCTCCTCCCTCCTCTCCCTCCCTCCCTCCCTCCCTCCCTCCCTCCCTCCCTCCCTCCCTCCCTCCCTCCCTCCCTCCCTCTGTCTCTCCATCCCCCATCCCTCCCTCCCTCCCTCTGTCTCTCCATCCCCCATCCCTCCCTCCCTCTGTCTCTCCATCCCTCCCTCCCTCCCTCCCTCTGTCTCTCCATCCCCCATCCCTCCCTCCCTGTCTCTCCATCCCCCCCATCCCTCCCTCCCTGTCTCTCCATCCCCCATCCCCCCTCCCCCCCCTCCCTCCCTCCCTCCCTCCCTCTCTCTCTCCATCCCTCCCTCCCTCCCTCCCTCCCTCCCTCCCTCCCTCTCTCTCTCTCCCCTCCCTCCCTGTCTCTCCATCCCCCATCCCTCCCTCCCTGTCTCTCCATCCCCCATCCCTCCCTCCCTGTCTCTCCATCCCCCCATCCCTCCCTCCCTGTCTCTCCATCCCCCATCCCTCCCTCCCTGTCTCTCCATCCCCCATCCCTCCCTCCCTCTCTCTCCATCCCCCCATCCCTCCCTCCCTCTCTCTCCATCCCCCATCCCTCCCTCCCTGTCTCTCCATCCCCCCATCCCTCCCTCCCTGTCTCTCCATCCCCCATCCCTCCCTCCCTGTCTCTCCATCCCCCATCCCTCCCTCCCCTGTCTCTCCATCCCCCATCCCTCCCTACCTGTCTCTCCATCCCCCATCCCTCCCTCCCTGTCTCTCCATCCCCCATCCCTCCCTCCCTCTCTCTCCATCCCCCCATCCCTCCCTCTGTCTCTCCATCCATCCCTCCATCCCTCCCTCCCTCTCTCTCCATCCCCCATCCCTCCCTCTGTCTCTCCATCCCTCCCTCTGTCTCTCCATCCCCCATCCCTCCCTCCCTCCCTCTGTCTCCATCCCCCATCCCTCCCTCTGTCTCTCCATCCCCCATCCCTCCCTCTGTCTCTCCATCCCTCCCTCTGTCTCTCCATCCCCCATCCCTCCCTCCCTCCCTCTGTCTCCATCCCCCCCATCCCTCCCTCCCTCTGTCTCTCCATCCCCCATCCCTCCCTCCCTCCCTCCCTCCCTCTCTCCATCCCTCCATCCCTCCCTCTGTCTCTCCATCCCTCCCTCCCTCCCTCTGTCTCCATCCCCCCATCCCTCCCTCCCTCTGTCTCTCCATCCCCCATCCCTCCCTCCCTCCCTCCCTCTCTCCATCCCTCCATCCCTCCCTCTGTCTCCATCCCCCATCCCTCCCTCCCTCCCTCTGTCTCCATCCCCCCATCCCTCCCTCCCTCTCTCCATCCCTCCCTCCCTCTCTCCATCCCTCCCTCCCTCCTCCTATCCCAGGTACGTGCCTGATTCTGGGCTGTATGATCTACCCAGACGGCTGGGACAGTGACGAGGTGAAGAGGATGTGTGGGGAGCAGACAGACAAGTACACCCTGGGAGCGTGCTCCGTGCGCTGGGCCTACATCCTGGCTATCATGGGCATCATGGACGCCCTGATACTCTCCTTCCTGGCCTTCGTCCTGGGAAACCGTCAGGATGGGCTGATGGCTGATGAACTGCTGGATAGTAAGGACAACACTTAATCTAAAATCAGTTTGGGATTTTAGGTCATTATGAATAAGATTACATGGACAGGGGGGACCTGATTCTAGATCAGTACTCCTACCCTGAGATACTTTATGAATACAAGCTGTGGACTTTCCTCATGTGAGCATGCCATACAGAGGCTGTCTCAAAAAGTGATACGTGTGATAGTTCAAGTCTGTGTAAGGTCATAGTGCAATGCTCTTCAATCCTGCTCCTGGTGACCACAGGGTGTCTACCTGTCTCTGAAGGGCAGCACCATACTGATGTGTTAGTGCAGTGCTGGACCAAACACCTGCACACCCTTTGGCTCTCCGGGACCAGGAGTGAAGAACACTATTGCACAGAATAACAGAACCTCTGTAACTGAAGTCTGAACCCCCTCTCCTCCAGACCCTTCTACATCTCCCATATCTTGGGGTTTAATGTATTTAGGCTAATAAATAGACACTTCTCATCAACCCCCTCCTCCAAAGCCCATAGCATGGGGTGGGTGTGTATCAAATGTATCAACTGTACCCTGCTGTCAAAACCCCACACCCCACATGGTAGATATTCATATTCTGTCCCTTTTTATGCAAATATTTTCAGCATAATTTCACACACCCGAGCCATCACCAATTAACATATTTTAACTGCTTCTCACATAACACCTGCCTACTGTTATTACCGATGGGATTGGGAATTGGTGAGTCAGAGAGAGAGAGAGAGAGAAGATAAGAAAACAAGATGGCAGAGTCGAAGAGAATGGCTAAAACGAGAAGAAGGGGGGAAGGAACAGAAAAAAGAGAGAGATGAAAAGAAATGGAAAGGAGAGGGAGATGGAAAGGAGAGGGAGATGGAAAGGAGAGGGAGATGGAAAAGAGAGGGAGATGGAAATGAATGGAAAGGAGAGGGAGATGGAAAGGTGAGGGAGATGGAAAGGAGGGGGAGATGGAAAGGAGAGGGAGATGGAAAGGAATGGAAAGGAATGGAAATGAGAGGGAGATGGAAAGGAGAGGGAGATGGAAAGGAGAGGGAGATGGAAAGGAATGGAAAGGAGAGGGAGATGGAAAGGAGAGGGAGATGGGAAAGGAGAGGGAGATGGAAAGGAGAGAGAGATGGAAAGGAGAGGGAGATGGAAAGGAGAGGGAGATGGAAAGGAATGGAAAGGAGAGGGAGATGGAAAGGAGAGGGAGATGGAAAGGAGAGGGAGATGGAAAGGAGAGGGAGATGGAAAGGAGAGAGAGATGGAAAGGAGAGGGAGATGGAAAGGAGAGGGAGATGGAAAGGAGAGGGAGATGGAAAGGAATGGAAAGGAGAGGGAGATGGAAAGGAGAGGGAGATGGAAAGGAGAGAGAGAAAGGAGAGAGAGATGGAAAGGAGAGAGAGATGGAAAGGAGAGAGAGATGGAAAGGAGAGGGAGATGGAAAGGAGAGGGAGATGGAATGGAAAGGAGAGGGAGATGGAAAGGAATGGAAAGGAGAGGGAGATGGAAAGGAGAGGGAGATGGAAAGGAGAGGGAGATGGAAAGGAGAGAGAGATGGAAAGGAGAGGGAGATGGAAAGGAGAGGGAGATGGAAAGGAGAGGGAGATGGAAAGGAATGGAAAGGAGAGGGAGATGGAAAGGAGAGGGAGATGGAAAGGAGAGGGAGATGGAAAGGAGAGAGAGATGGAAAGGAGAGGGAGATGGAAAGGAGAGGGAGATGGAAAGGAGAGAAAGATGGAAAGGAGAGGGAGATGGAAAGGAGAGGGAGGTGGAATGGAGAGGGAGATGGAAAGGAATGGAAAGGAGAGGGAGATGGAAAGGAGAGGGAGATGGAAAGGAGAGGGAGATGTAGAAAATAAGACGGAAGAAAAAGGGAGAGAATTTACGGAGTCCTGAATCACTAATGGCTGTTTACACAGCTTGGCTGTCAGCCTGTCTAAATGAATCACATGAGCTGATCGGCTAGGGCTGCCTGTTGGCGCAGGAGAACGCCATGAAACAGAGGGAGAACGCCGTAATCAGCTATGGGAAAGGAGGAGAGAGAGAGTCTCAATTGGGCACACATTCAAATTAAGTCTAGTAGGCTCTGCTTCCAAAATCCCAGACACCCTCAATTATCAATGTTATAGGGTTTCAAGATGTCTGACTTCACATTATCGGCTATAAGACGAGAGAGAGAGAGAGAGTGACCGAGTCTCATTTTGGCAAAGTGATTAATTGTTCTGTTGCAGTAACGTATGGTTCAGTCCAATGATTAACTATGTTTATAAAGGAGGTCTCTGAGCCATTTAGATAAGGATGTCATTACCTTACCACTGATTGGTGACTTTTCCTCACTACTGCCACCCACTGGCGTGTCTCTGGTACTACAAGTACAGAAGCTCTAGTAGTATTCATAGTGACATTACCAATGCTAACAAATCCTTTCTGTCCTCACAGAGACTGGTAATTCCATATAAATAGCCAAATACTGTACAAAGGTGGGTGTGCTTTTTTGTGAATTGTGAATTATCAATATAATTATAATAATTATCATAATCAATATTATCAATATCCATATGCTTGTGTTGCCATTGGTACATCTAATTGTGCTCTTTATTCACAGGTGTTGGTGCCCATCAGAGGGAAAGATAATGTAACACAACGTTCCAGCTTTCATACCTGTCACTCTGGAGGTGGAAAGGAGAGCTACTGCTGTTGGAAAGAACAGAACGAGAAAAGGACGAATGAATGAAAGGAGGAGACATCCACTCCAAGAGAACCCACTTAGTAAAGACCAACCCCTACGGCCCCGTTATCATCCAGACATGACCTTGAGAGCAACAACAGATGGAAGACTTCATATTGTTTTATGAAATCCGTTACTGAGTGGACACAGTAGGCCGATTGCTTAACGGGCGGCAGATAGCCTAGTGGTTAGAGCATTGGGTCAGTAACCGAAAGGTCGCTGGTTTGAATACCTGAGCCGACAAGGTGAAAAAAAGTCTGCCGTTGTGCCCCCTGAGCAAGGCACTTAACCCTGATTTGCTCCAGAGGCGCTGTACTACTGTGACTGACCCTGTAAAACAACACATTTCACTGCACCTATCCAGTGTATGTGACAATAAAACATATTAGGAAACATATGAGAAAAGGTTTGTTTGTGAAAAAGACCTTGAGATTCTGTCCCACCATTCAAGGCCCTAGCATAGAAAAACACAAATGAACCCAGCGTTTCCCAAACTCAGTCCTGGGGATCCCAAGGGGTGCACGTTTTGGTTTTTGCCCTAGCATTTGACCCAACTAATTAAAATAATGAACTAATCACCAAGCTTTGAAAACTTGAATCAGCTGTGTAGTGCTTGGAGGAAAAACCAAAACATGCACCCCTTGGGATCCCCAGGACCGAGTTTCGAAACGGTCAACTAACTCATGACCACACATGACCGCTAGGCTACAGCATTGGATTGTTCAGACGTCTGATCAAACAGAGCTGTCGTCTTTATTGTGTCAAACTCACCTCTGGACCACATGTACCTGAACTGTGGATTCCTTCTTGACTTCTGTTCCACTCTTTGCTCTTCATTGGGCTCATCATTGTAAGACTGTTTACAGTGGGTGAGTATGGTCCATGAGAACTGTAAGCACTGTCTGGCTTGCTGAGCCACCTTACTGGACTCTGTGGTGGAAGGGTCAGCGGTAGCTGGGAACCTTTGGACGTCCCTACACAAAACCCTAACATCAGAATTGGGACGTCCCAAGGATCCCATTTAGACGTGTCCGTACTGGAAGACAACGGCTGAACAGAGAGCGATGCTCCACCACTGACACCACATTAAATGTGACCAAGTTGAAGGTAAAGAAGACATCTTGTAGCTGTAATGAATGACTGTTGTGATTAGAATCAGCGAGGTAGAGATCAGAGCCATGTAGGACTAGAGGTCAAGAGCAGGCTGCCAATCATAGTGTCCTCGGCAACCCTGGAGAAAACCATGCTGAAGAACCATGTATTGAGTAGAAAAAAAAGCCTATTAACAAATAGAAATAGCTGTTCTACGTGTTGGAATATTATTTTGTCTCGACTATGATATTTACAATCGATGCAGTATGTTAAAGCTATTGATTCACTTTAGATGTGTGTGCCATACAATGTATACCGACAGTATTGTAGAGTATTACCATTTTACTATGGGAAGAAGTGTTTCCATAAAGTGTGGCTCAGTGTCTTGAAATGTATTATCTGGGAATATAACCTTAGAATCCATCTGCAACTTTATCACTAGTAGCAATGTGTCGTTAACGGAAAGTCATTCTTGCTCTCTATCCAGCACATTTGATCAATGAATAAAAATACAATTTCTTGAAGGTCAAAATATGGACGTTATGGCCATTTTAAAGGGACAGAACTGGTTGAAAAGATCAGTAGCCTCCAGAGCCCATGTAAACTCAAGTCACGTAGTTTACCACTGTCACACAAACAGGGCTGCAACACAACTTGATAACTATTATTTCAGCAGTCTACTGCCAGCAGCATAGCACCCTGCATCCCACTGCTGGTTGGCCCCTGAAGCAAAGCACGGTTGGTCCCGGTCTGTCCCTTGATGGAAGACCAGATGCTGCTGGAAACGGTGTTGGAGGGCCAATAGGAGGCACTCTTTCATCTGGTCTAAGGAGATCCTAATGCCCCAGGGCAGTGAAGGGGACATTGCCCTGCATAGGGTGCTGTCTTTCAGATGGGAAGTTAAATGGGTGTCCTAACTCTCTGTGGTCATTAAAAATCACATTGCATTTATTGTAAGAGTAGGGGGTTAAATTCCCAACCTGGCCACCTAATCATCCTCCTAATTGGCATATATCACTTTCCAGCTGGTGAGTGTAGTGCTTTATAAATCCACTCTCATTATGTTGTAAATGTGCCTAGTGTTCTTATAGGGCTTCTGGGCTGAAACAAGCTCAACTTAACATGCGAACCACAGGAAGCTGCTGTGGGGGCGGCTCATAATAATGTCCGGAACGGAGTCAATGGAATGGCATATCATTCCACTGATTCCACTCCAGCCATTAATATGAGCCAGTCCTCCCCAATTAAGGTGCCACCAACCTCCTGTGATGTGAACTAATCAACATGTGAACATATTCAATCAGTGCAAACCCCACCTACCTTATTATACTGGCTAGTCCAAACCCCACCTACTTTATTATACTGGCCAGTCCAAACCCCACCTACCTTATTATACTGGCTAGTCCAAACCCCACCTACCTTATTATACTGGCTAGTCCAAACCCCACCTACCTTATTATACTGGCTAGTCCAAACCCCACCTACCTTATTATACTGGCTAGTCCAAACCCCACCTACCTTATTATACTGGCTAGTCCAAAGCCCACCTACCTTATTATACTGGCCAGTCCAAACCACACCTACCGTATTATACTGGCTAGTCCAAACCCCACCTACCTTATTATACTGGCTAGTCCAAACCCCACCTACCGTATTATACTGGCTAGTCCAAACCCCACCTACCGTATTATACTGGCTAGTCCAAACCCCACCTACCGTATTATACTGGCTAGTCCAAACCCCACCTACCGTATTATACTGGCCAGTCCAAACCCCACCTACCGTATTATACTGGCTAGTCCAAACCCCACCTACCTTATTATACTGGCTAGTCCAAACCCCACCTACCTTATTATACTGGCTAGTCCAAACCCCACCTACCTTATTATACTGGCCAGTCCAAACCCCACCTACCTTATTATACTGGCTAGTCCAAACCCCACCTACCGTATTATACTGGCTAGTCCAAACCCCACCTACCGTATTATACTGGCTAGTCCAAACCCCACCTACCTTATTATACTGGCCAGTCCAAACCCCACCTACCTTATTATACTGGCTAGTCCAAACCCCACCTACCGTATTATACTGGCTAGTCCAAACCCCACCTACCTTATTATACTGGCTAGTCCAAACCCCACCTACCTTATTATACTGGCTAGTCCAAACCCCACCTACCTTATTATACTGGCTAGTCCAAACCCCACCTACCGTATTATACTGGCTAGTCCAAACCACACCTACCGTATTATACTGGCTAGTCCAAACCACACCTACCGTATTATACTGGCTAGTTCAAACCCCACCTACCTTATTATACTGGCTAGTTCAAACCCCACCTACCTTATTATACTGGCTAGTTCAAACCCCACCTACCTTATTATACTGGCTAGTCCAAACCCCACCTACCTTATTATACTGGCTAGTTCAAACCCCACCTACCGTATTATACTGGCTAGTTCAAACCCCACCTACCGTATTATACTGGCTAGTCCAAACCCCACCTACCTTATTATACTGGCTAGTTCAAACCCCACCTACCTTATTATACTGGCCAGTCCAAACCCCACCTACCTTATTATACTGGCTAGTTCAAACCCCACCTACCTTATTATACTGGCTAGTCCAAACCCCACCTACCGTACTTATAAACCCCACCTGGCCAGTCCAAACCCCACCTACCTTATTATACTGGCTAGTTCAAACCCCACCTACCTTATTATACTGGCCAGTCCAAACCCCACCTACCTTATTATACTGGCTAGTCCAAACCCCACCTACCTTATTATACTGGCTACCTCCAAACCACAAACCCCACCTACCGTATTATACTGGCCAGTCCAAACCCCACCTACCTTATTATACTGGCTAGTTCAAACCCCACCTACATTATTATACTGGCTAGTCCAAACCCCACCTACCTTATTATACTGGCCAGTCCAAACCCCACCTACATTATTATACTGGCTAGTCCAAACCCCACCTACCTTATTATACTGGCTAGTCCAAACCACACCTACCGTATTATACTGGCCAGTCCAAAACCCACCTACCTTATTATATCGGCTAGTTCAAACCCCACCTACCTTATTATACTGGCTAGTCCAAACCCCACCTACCTTATTATACTGGCTAGTCCAAACCACACCTACCGTATTATACTGGCCAGTCCAAACCCCACCTACCTTATTATATCGGCTAGTCCAAACCCCACCTACCTTATTATACTGGCTAGTCCAAACCCCACCTACATTATTATACTGGCTAGTCCAAACCCCACCTACCTTATTATATCGGCTAGTTCAAACCCCACCTACCTTATTATACTGGCTAGTCCAAACCCCACCTACCTTATTATACTGGCTAGTCCAAACCCCACATACCTTATTATACTGGTTGTCTGGTCAGCAAGCAGTGACAGGATCCAGGCAGTTTCCAAGTGTAGCTGGAGGAGTTGACTGCATGACAAAGTGTATTTCCGAGTTAACACTGGGGTGCACAGTCCAAAAATATCTGCACACATCCCGTACATATCCGATAACAGACCACTTTTGTGTGCAGACATTTACAGACATGTATATATAAATTGGAGATGTACGAGACGATGTTAGACCCGTAAATGTGCCTTTTCATGCACTGTGAGTGTGTATGACAGCCTGGGAGGTGAGGAACCAGGGAAAGGGGTTTGTCCCAACCATTGCCATGTACATAAAAACATGAAATATTATCCTAAGAATACAACAGTTTTTAGAGAGACAAAACAGGAGGGGGTAAATAAACTTTAAAAACAAACTCACTGCATTTGTTTCTTTAATGGTGTTTCTTTCAAATGTAATGACATTGTGTTACAATCAAAGACAGAACAAGCAACACAAGAAAGGCACTTCAAAATATAGTCGTGTGTTGTGTTGTAAAGCTTTGTCCCCATGCACGATGGGGACAGGAGAGCACGTGTAACCATGAAGAGGCTGCTAAATCCTTGATGTCAGAGATGACATGAAATTAATCACAATACAGTCACATCAGCACCACATTATTACATAAACACACATTATGTATATGTACATTAAGAAATGATCAAACAGAAGAGACTGGAACAATTTCATCTAATATTAAACAAAATATTTGCAGGGATCTTTTTTTCTTCTTTTTTTCTGTGATTCATGTGATGTTAATTCAAAGTGCAGTATTTTAAACTTAACGGAATCAAGGTCCATGCTGAGTATTTGTCAGGATACCATTATCTTTGGTAACATCTCCACACTTCTGCAATGTCAAAACGTCATCCTCAGTCTGTGTGATTGACAGGGGAGATAATCAGAGGAGCAGAGTTTTCATCCCCAAAATTAGCACAAGGTCCTAAGTATGGATATAGTTTCTTAGCGAAGGCGCAGCCAGTGAAAGAGTAGATGTGAGACCTGGCCTCTACATCATAAAAGGAGACCTGACCCTCCTCATAATCCACAAACACCCCCACCTTCTGGGGCTTTTCTCTCAGGGAGAGGAGGACAGGTGTGGAGGTACAGGCTAGGTACTTACACTTTTCCCTCAGTGCCACAGTCCAGTAACCATCCTTAGGGCTCAGTGTGATATTTCCCTTCCTGTTGATGGACTCTCTGGCCATTCCTAAATCCCACTTAGTCTTTCCCTTAACAGTCACCTCATAGTAAGATCTTCCTGAGGAGACACCTTTATTTCCAAGGACACAGGGACAGGTGGAAAACCTCTTTGGGTTGTCAAGGAGATCTTGTTGTTTCTGTTGATATCTCACTTCTTTCCCACTTGTCGACAGGATGATATAGGGGTTTGCCGTATCAGGGTCCAGAGTCACATCTACTGCATAGCGCTGCGCCCTCTTCAATTTGACTTTATCCATCTCTTTATTCAGTGTCTCCTCCAGTTGGGACACAACTCTCCTCCCAGTCCCCACATACAGATCACTGTGAACACTGATCTTAGACCAGTCCTTGGTGGGTGGAAGGGTGCAAAGAGATGGTAAGCTCTGTAGGAGGTGGAGGTGGTCCTCAGTGTGTGAGAGCTGCTCCAGCTTAGTGCTTCTCCTCTGTAGCTCAGTGATTTCCTGCTCCAGCTCTTCAATGAGCCCTTCAGCCTGCCTCTCTGCTGCTTTCAGCTTCTCCTCAATCACCTCAATGAGCTCAGCTTGACTTCTCTCAATGGAGCGAACCAGAGCAGTGAAGACCTGCACACTGTCTAATATCTTTCTCTCTGCAACTCTCTTGCTGAGCTCTACAGAGTGTTTGATCTCCTTAACCTTTCTAGATCTTGTATGCAACATCTGCTGTACTACTGCCATAATCTTCCCCAGTTCAGCCATCTTCTCTCCATACTCTTCCTCTAGAGGGACTGTGTTGTGAGTCTTGTGTTTTGCCTCAGTGCAGAACTGACACACACATGTCTGATCAGTCCTACAGAACAGCTCCAGGAGTCTGTCGTGCTTCTTACACATCCTGTCTTCCAGATTCTCCACAGGTTTGATCAGCTTGTGTCTCTTTAAGGCTGCGACTCTCTGATGAGGCTCCAGGTGAGTCTCACAGTACGAGGTCTGACACACCAGGCAGGACTTCAGGGCCTTGAGCTTCGTCCCAGTGCAGATGTCACAGGAGACTTCTCCAGTTTTGGCAGGGAGTTGGTCTGAGCTGCTGGTGGCTTTCACTTGAACTGATTTCCTGAACTGAGCAGCCATCTCAGAAATGAATGTATTGATGAACAGATCTGGTCTCTTATAAAATGTTTTTTTACACATGGGACACTGGCACATGTCATTGCCATCCCAATACTTCCTGATACAGGCCATGCAGAAGTTGTGTCCACATTGAATAGAGACCGGCTCAGTGAACACATCCAGACAGATGGAGCACAGGAACTGCTCTTCAGCGAGGACACTGCTGGAGGACGCCATATCTAGACAGAGACCAAGGTAAAACCATAAAGCATTTCTTGCAATCAGTCTGCTCTTGACAGTTTACCAGCATTGCCTTATGGGCAGACTAATCAATCTTGATACAAGGTGTTACCAAAAAACTTAGAAAATAGTTATACAACCAAATGACAAAGAGTTAACGTTGGCCTACTGTAGCAAAGAAAAAAGGAGAATAAATAAACAAACACCGTAGAGCTGATCTTCAAATGTCCATATTAATCTCTCTACTCACCTGCATGTGTTTGTGGATAAGATTTCGGTTCTACTTTCTGTTAGGTGTTAAGAGGTCCAAACACTGAATTTCACTATTTAATAGTTTTCTGAAGAGCTGGGGAGTTGGGTCTCATGCACAACATACTGCGGGCTTTAGTTTCACTTCAGAGAAATGACATTGAAAATGTTCCTCCTCCCCACGTAACACTGCAATGCACTTCTCTTCCTGGAATAATTAACTATACACAACCCAAGAGCACTCACTTGCCCAACCCCTATAGCCCTATTCTGATTGGACCATTTTGTTTCGCATGGCCCAGTTCCCCCGTGTGGGTGGAGAATTCACTTAAAGATCAATGGAATATTCTAAAATATGCAATCTCCACTCAACCCGGGGAACCGGGCCATGCAAAACGAACCGAGCCAAGCATTGAACACAGACTTCTCGTCCAGATGGAACAGCACACTCCAGTAAAACGAGAGGGGCGGTCTGTGCATATTTGTAAACAGCAGCTGCTGCACGAAATATAAGGAAGTCTCTAGATTTTGCTCACCTGAAGTAGAGTATCTTGTGATAAAATGCAGACCACACTACCTGCCTAGAGAGTTTTCAGCTATACTTTTCGTGGCTGTTTATTTACCAACACAGACGGATGCTGGCATTAAGACCGCACTCAGTCAGCTGTATAAGGAAATAAGCAAACAGGAATCCGCTCGCCCAGAGGCGGCTCTCCTAGTAGCCGTAAACTTTAATGCAGGGATACTTAAACATAATTTCCATCAGCATGTTAAAACCAGAGGGGGGAAAAAAATTCTAGAGCACCTGTACTCCACACACAGAGACACGTACAAAGCTCTCCCTCACCCTCCATTTGGTAAATCTGACCACAGTTATATCCTGCTGATTCCTGCTTACAAGCAAAAATTAAAAGCAGGAAGCACCAGTGACTCGGTCTATAAAAAGGTGGTCAGGTGAAGCAGATGCTAAACTACAGGATTGTTTTGCTAGCACAGACTGGAACACATTCCGGGATTCCTCCGATGGCATTGAGGAGTACACCACATCAGTCACTGGCTTTATCAATAAGTGCATTGAGGATCTCATCCCCACAGTGACTGTACGTACATACCCCAAACAGAAGCCATGGATTACAGGCAACATTCACACTGAGCTAAAGGGTAGAGCTGCCACTTTCAAGGTGAGGGACTCTAACCCAGAAGCTTATAAGAAATCCTGCTATGCCCTGCGATGAACCATCAAACAGGCAAAGCGTCAATACAGGGCTAAGATCGAGTCGTACTACACCGGCTCTGACGCTCGTCTTATGTGGCAGGGCTTGCAAACTATTACAGGCTACAAAGGGAAGCACAGCCGCAAGCTGCCCAGTGACACGAGCCTACCAGACGAGCTAAATTACTTATATGCTCGCTTCGAGGCAAGCAACACTGAGGCATGCATGAGAGCATCAGCTGTTCCGGACAATTGTGTGATCACGCTCTCTGTTGCCAATGTGAGTAAGACCTTTAAACAGGTCAACATTCACAAGGCTGCGGGGCCAGACGGATTACCAGGACAAGTGCTCCGGGCATGTGCTGACCAACTGGCAGGTGTCTTTCACTGACATTTTCAACATGTCCCTGATTGAGTCTGTAATACCAACATGTTTCAAGCAGACCGCCATAGTCACTGTGCCCAAGAACACGAAGGCAACCTGCCTAAATGACTACAGACCCGTAGCACTCACGTCCGTAACCATGAAGTGCTTTGAAAGGCTGTTAATGGCTCATATCACCATTATCCCAGAAACCCTAGACCCACTCCAATTTGCATACCGCCCAAACAGATCCACAGATGATGCAATCTCTATTGCACTCCACACTGCCCTTTCCCACCTGGACAAAAGGAACACTTATGTGAGAATGTTATTCATTGACTACAGCTCAGCGTTCAACACCATAATGCCCTCAAAGCTCATCACTAAGCTAAGGATCCTGGGACTAAACACCTCCCTCCAACTGGATCCTGGACTTCCTGACAGGCCACCCCCAGGTGGTGAGGGTAGGTAGCAACACATCTGCCATGCTTATCCTCAATACTGGAGCCCCTCTGGGGTGCATGCTCAGTCCCCTCCTGTACTCTGTTTACCCACGACTGCATGGCCAGGCACGACTCCAACACCATCATTAAAGTTTGCAGACGACAACAGCGGTAAGCCTGATCACTGACAACGACGAGACAGCCTATAGGGAGGTCAGAGACCTGGCCGGGTGGTGCCAGAATAACAGCCTATCCCTCAATGTAACCAAGAATAAGGAGACGATTATGGACTACAGGAAAAGGAGGACCGAACACACCCCCATTCTCATCGACGGGGCTGTAGTGGAGCAGGTTGAGAGCTTCTAGTTCCAACAAACTAGAATGGCCCAAACACACCAAGACAGTCGTGAAGAGGGCACGACAAAGCCTATTCCCCCTCAGGAAACCAAAAAGATTTGGCATTGGTCCTGAGATCCTCAAAAGGTTATACAGCTGCAACATCGAGAGCATCCTGGCCGGTTGCATCACTGCCTGGTACGGCAATTGCTCAGCCTCCGACCGCAAGGCACTACAGAGGGTAGTGCTTAGGGCCCAGTACATCACTAAGCTGAGTGCCATCCAAGGACCTCTATACCAGGCGGTGTCAGAGGAAGGCCCTAAAAATTGTTCTAGACTGTTCTCTCTACTACCGCATGCTAAGCGGTACCGGAGTGCCAAGTCTAGGACAAAAAGGCTTCTCAACAGTTTTTACCCCCAAGCCATAAGACTCCTGAACAGGTAATCAAATGGCTATTTGCATTGTGTGCCCACTCCCAACCCCTCTTTTACACTGCTGCTATTCTGTTTATCATATATGCAGTCACTAACTATACATTCATGTACATACTACCTCAATTGGGCCGACCAACATTGGCTAACTGGGCTATCTGCATTGTGTCCCGCCACCCTCTTTTACACTACTGCTACTCTCTGTTCATCATATATGCAGTCACTTTAACCATATCTACATACTACCTCAATCAGCCCGACTAATCGGTGCCTGTATATAGCCTCGCTACTGTTATTTTTCACTGCTGTTTTTATTTCTTTACCTACCTATTGTTCACCTAATACCTTTTTTTGTACTGTTGGTTAGAGCCTGTAAGTAAAGCCTTTCACTGTAAGGTCTACACCTGTTGTATTAGGCGCACGTGACAAATACACTTTGATTTGAAACACGTTTCTCTCGACCACATGTCCCTGAACTGTGGAATCTCTCCACTTGTGAACATGGAAGAGACACTCCAAAACCAGGAGTGGTGTGTTGTTGTGAAGCTCATTTGTGCTGGTTAGTCATGCATAACGGGGACAGGAGAGCACTTCTAACCATGAAGGGCCTGCTTAATCATTGATGTTCATGAAGACCGGAGTGTCTGCATTGATATGCACACAGCACCCCAGATCAAAGAGAGGGTTGTCACAACATCTGCTTACCAGTGATAAACTACCACTAACCAACATGCACAAGAGAGGCAGGCGCTCATTAGATGCAGTTAATGTTGTTCTCCTGATGGAAAAGTCTACAATCTGTTGTGATAAGATAGCAGGCAACCACTAAAGAAATATGAATGAATGGACATATCTGTTGTTGGTATGATGGTACACGTTCCTTACACCTGAAAGGTAATCCACTGTAAAGGAATTCTCAGGGGACATGCTGAAGATGGTTCAGGTCTCTATGGTTCCATGATATGGTGAAGTTGTCCGACAGCATCCAACCACGACTTTTCACAGGAGTTTTATTTGGAGGCGACAGGCAGCTTGCTGGTGGCTTGTCAGGTAGGTTCGTGCTCTCCGGGGTTCCTTGGGACATCCCTACCCTGAACATAACCATAGTCCTTACCTAACCCTTTCCTTGACCATTTTCAACGGTAACTTCTATGGAGTAGGGACGTCCCAAGGGTCCCGGATAACAAGGACCACGTCAGGTAGGAGGCATCCGTCAAACCGTTTGAAAGTGATGCCAACATATCAGCCTTCCTTCTCCCAGACAGACAGAACATACAGACGACAACACCACCAGTGGTATAAAACTGTCATTACAGTGATTTATTATAATGAACCATGAAAATAGCCAACCAGTGCAGTGTTTGAGTCTCTCTCCTCTGCACAAACATACACTCACACACTCACACACAAATAATTAAAAAAAGACTACACTGAATAGTCCAGAGTGGAAGAACAAAAGAAAAAAGTGCTACGGTCACAGAAACATTAATCTTTGCCAAGAAGAGCGCTCGTATTTACAACCATATTCCAAAATGGGATGGGAGCCAATTGTACAAGCATAGGAAAGAAAAGAAGCAAATATATACAACCTGTTTCCGGAGAAAGCTGGAGTAACCACCTATACATTAAATTACAATTTCTACAAATAACCATTGATATTCAAAAATAAACCGCTAACGTCCTACCTACGGGTGAGACCTCACTCTGGCTACCACAGAGGACTACTGCACTCGTTTCACACCATCACTTCCCTTTCTCCCACACAGGACAGACAGACACACACATACAGTCCATACACCTCCTCACACACACACACACACACACACACACACACACACGAGTGCAGTCTCCTGGGGCAGTGAAGCGGGCTCCCAGAACAGCATTTTCTGAATCACTGCAGCGGTGCACAGATATTTGTTAAACAGTGGAATAAAAATAATAATTCTGTATTTTTTTCTCTTTACAAAAAGCTTTCTGTTTGCTATAATGAGCCACTAGATAAAAGGAATAAACGATGTAGAAGAGCAGACAATAGACAAAGAGAAGGAGAAGTGAAAGGCGGACTAACTGACGAAGGGGGGGTGGAGGCTGGAATGTACATTGATACAGAAAGTGCGGGACCTTACAATAGAAGTCCAAAACAGACAGACGGACAGACGGTCAGACACTCTCTCCGCCACAGGAGGGAAATTCAAAAGAAAACAGAGGGAGGGACGTCGGAGAGAGAGTGGGATGAGCACCGGGGGAATCGTCCGTCTTCATTTCAAACACAAAGTCTCTTAATAAGATTGTTTCACGGTCCTTGTTTTCAGTTTGTCCTTTAAAAAGCACCCCTTTATCCCACGTTCTCCTGTTTTTCCATTGGCCATGTGTTCAGGTACATAGAAAATATTTACAGCTTTTGTTGCTTGTTGTGTTCCGCTGTCTGTCATCAAGCTCCTCTCAGAGTGAGTTCACAGGGGCTGGCAGGGCCAAGGGGGAGGCCTGCATGGAGGCGGTCAGTGCCACCCCGTGCCCAGGTACCCAGCGTTGTGAAAGGGGGCGGGGGACGCAGGGGCCCCACGTGTTCCGCTGGGCATCTGAGTGGCGGTGGGCACGGCCTGGGCCGGCTGAGTCTGCTGCTGGGGAGGGGGAGGAGGGGGGCAGTCCAGTCTGCTGGTGGGGCGGGGGTAGGTGGAGGGGGCACCGAGGGGTTAGCGGTGCCGCCGGTGTGCATCAGCGGGGCTGGAAAGCCCCCAAGTTCTGAAAGTGGTGAGGGGCCTGCACTTGCATTGGGACACCGGTGGAGGAGGCAGGAGGAGGGGGGGGGGTGGAGGGAGAGGCAAACCCTGGTTGAGTGACAGGAGGGTGCTGGCACTGGGCTGCTGCAGCTGGTGGGTCTGGCCCTGTGGGGGAGGGGGGCGGAGGAGGAGGGAGGGAGGACTGGGGGCTGTGGTCAGGAGGAGCTGGTGCTGCTGGACAGGAGGAGGCTGCAGGTTAACGTGTAGCAGGGCCGGGCTGGGCCCAGGGTGTTGTGGTGGGGGAGGGGGAGGAGGAGGGGGAGTGGTAGAGCTCTGGTAGTGCAGGGTGTGGGGAGGAAGAGTCTGCAGGAGGGGCTGGGCTCCAGGGGGAATGGGGACGTCACGGAAGGCTTGAACCCAGGGAAGGATCCCACAGTGGAGGCTGACTGGCTGGGGAAGTAGGCCGCTGAGGCTGGAGGTGCTGGTGGAGGAGGGGGAGGCGGAGCGGACTGTGGGCTGTACTGGGAGAAGGGGGGCAGTCCTGGTTGAGCCTGTGGCTGGGACTGAGGAGGAGCAAAGAGGAAGGCCCTCTGGCTGCGGTAAGGGGAGCCCTGAGCCTGGGGGTTGGGGGAGTGGAGGAGTGAGGGGGCAGCAGGGTGTAGCTTGGTGGGGGTCAGGGGGGCTGTCTTGGGTACGGCAGGCTTGCTGGGCTGCTGTGGGGCGGCCTGGGAGGGGGTCCGAGGCCGGCTGTCACTCTCCTCCTCCTTCACTGTGCGACTGCCAGGCTGGGACGGGCTGCTGGGGCCAGGAGAACACGGCTAGGGAGGAGAGAGAGACTGAGCGAGGGAACGGGTAAGTCATGAACAATAACAGCCTACATCAGGGGTAGGCAACTACATTCAGCCGCGGGAAGATCTTTGTTGGAACGAATGGTCGGTGGGCACACTGCAAACTGACTACAAAAAGAGATTGTATTTGAAAATAACAATCATGTCATACCTTGATCACATTGAGACACCATCATGTCTTATTCTTTGTGGGAATACTTGGGAACAGATTTCCTGAATTTTGTTGTAGACCGAAAACTAAATTTAAACTTTGACGGTTTTGGCTCATGGGCCACCTGTTGCCAACCCCTGACCTACACTATAGGCTGTGTGATGGCTGTGTTTGGCAGCAACATCTACTTCACACTACTGTTTGAGCCAGAAAACAGAATGTTTCTTACCGTGTGGGTTGGGGTCCTCTGCAGGCTAGGAGATGAACAATCTCTGACTGGGGCCTCACTGCCCTCGGTCTCTCCATCTGAAACAAGCACACATTATTACAATTAAACTATCATCAGTAAAGAAGTTATGTCCAAGTGGTGTGTGTGTGTGTGTGTGTGTGTGTGTGTACCTTTGTCCTTGCTGTGGTCACTAAGCGACAGGGCTCTGTGGTAGCCACGCTCTCTTGCCTGCTCCACCGAGGTGGAGGAGGTCCACTGTCCCTCTCCCCCCTCACTCTCCCCCTCGACAGGGGGCTCTGTGTCCTCGCTGGGCTGGGGGGTATTTGGCTCAGGCGGGGTGGGGGCCACTGCAACAGGGGCCACTGGAGCTTGGGCCGGAGCAGGAGCCAGGGGTGGAGGCTCTTGAGTGGTCTCCATGGGCAGAGGGAACATCTCCACCAGGGTAGATGTTGTAGAGACAGGCGAGCCGCATTCCATTTTGGAGCCGCTGCGCCGCGCCTCGCGCTGACGTTTCCTGTACTCCAGCAAAGACACCTGGGAAAACACATGAATCACACAAAAACAGACATACCTTTATCAGTCCAGGAACCTTAAAACAGCTTGAATGGGCAGGCTGTATAGAGAATATAGCAACTCACTTTTTTCTTCTGTGGGGGATTCTGTCCTGACCCTCCCTCTCCGGTGCTGTCTCCACTTAGTGAACGAGAGAAGGCCAGCGTTCCCCCCTCCTCAGGGCAGGGGTAGAAGAGAGACCCTGCAGCCTCTGTGAAGGGTCCTGCTGCCAAGGGTACTGGTACAGTCACAACACCAGCCACAGCCACCGCCTCAGGCCTGAAGGCCAAGATGGGCTCCAGGGTGTGTGAGGGGGTAAGGTCCCTCAGGTTAGAGTTGATGGGGGAGAAGGACAGACCCCCTGGCCCTGACAGACCCACTCTCTCTGGACTCTTCATCCAGGGGGAGAGGAGGGAGGAAGAGGCTGGGTCTGTGGGGGGGGCCTCGCTGCTGCCCTCAGCCCCGGTCTCTGGCCCCTCCTCTCCCCCACAGTCCTGGGACTCGGCGGTGGGGGGCTGGGGGCTCAGGGGGGCGCTGATCTTGGCCTCGTGGGGTGGGAACACCTCCAGACTGGGAGCCCTGACCGCTACACAGGGGGAGGAGAGCAGCGAAGGTGGCCGCTCAGCCTCTTGGGGGCTGGGTCTGCGACTGCCCTCTGGTGAGCTGTCCAGGGAAGACTCGCTCTGTGGACACAGGAACAGAGATATTAACACATTGTTCACTTCCCTCTATGAGTGTGTGTGTGTGTGTTTGTAGGTGAGAGTGCGTGTCTTACTTCCTGCGGGGCACTGAGTGTGTGTGTAGGAGTGCTTGGTAGAGCCTCGGGGCTCGGCTCCTCCATACGGGTGACGCGGGGTGGCGTGGCCAGCAGCAGGGGTGTACCCGGCGCCTCTGATAGGTCGGCCCGGGTTGGCGTGGCGCAGGGAGAGCCGTAGGGGGTGGAGCTCTCTGACATGCAGGCGTCTAGTGGACACAGACCCAGGCGTCGCTTCTTCAGAGGAGTGGGCAACTCTGTATGACACATACACAGAGAGGAAGGGTTACTCACATGCAAAAAACAGACACTTGCATACATGACTTATGTTCCTTCTAAGTGATGAGAAACACATTCCTGAGTCCTCACCAGAGTCCTCACCTGGCAAGGTGCAGCTGCCGTTGTAGGGGAGTGGGCTGTCAGAGTCCCCGTTGATAGGAGGGCTGAGAGGGCCCTCGCTAGGCATGACCAGGGTGGGCCGGCCGCTGCTGGGTGGAGGGGTGGTGGTCTCCTCCTCTAGAGCCTGCTTCAGCCAGCGCTGTGGGGAGAAGACAGGGAGGGAGAGGACTTAGACACGTCAACCACAAATACAAATCACGTTCACTAATCTCCAAGGCAGCTACATCTTAGAAAACCTAAGTCTCTATTACTGACAATAATACTGTCCCTCTGCTGGTAACACTGTCAGTCTGTCCCTCTGCTGGTACCACTGTCAGTCTGTCCCTCTGCTGGTAACACTGTCAGTCTGTCCCTCTGCTGGTAACACTGTCAGTCTGTCCCTCTGCTGGTAACACTGTCAGTCTGTCCCTCTGCTGGTAACACTGTCAGTCTGTCCCTCTGCTGGTAACACTGTCAGTCTGTCCCTCTGCTGGTAACACTGTCAGTCTGTCCCTCTGCTGGTAACACTGTCAGTCTGTCCCTCTGCCAGTCTGTCCCTCTGCTGGTAACACTGTCAGTCTGTCCCTCTGCTGGTAACACTGTCAGTCTGTCCCTCTGCTGGTAACACTGTCAGTCTGTCCCTCTGCTGGTAACACTGTCAGTCTGTCCCTCTGCTGGTAACACTGTCAGTCTGTCCCTCTGCTGGTAACACTGTCAGTCTGTCCCTCTGCTGGTAACACTGTCAGTCTGTCCCTCTGCTGGTAACACTGTCAGTCTGTCCCTCTGCTGGTAACACTGTCAGTCTGTCCCTCTGCTGGTAACACTGTCAGTCTGTCCCTCTGCTGGTAACACTGTCAGTCTGTCCCTCTGCTGGTAACACTGTCAGTCTGTCCCTCTGCTGGTAACACTGTCAGTCTGTCCCTCTGCTGGTAACACTGTCAGTCTGTCCCTCTGCTGGTAACACTGTCAGTCTGTCCCTCTGCTGGTAACACTGTGAGTCTGTCCCTCTGCTGGTAACACTGTCAGTCTGCCTTTCTACCCTGCAGCTATACCTGACAGCTAACACTCTCCATTCCCCTGTGGGGTGGTGAACAACATACCTTCTTGCAGGAGCCTGAGGTGGGCGGCGTGTCGGGCAGCTCGCGGGAACGCCGGCGTCCAGTGGGCACCCCAGGGGTGGTGGGGCTGCGGTTGGCCAGGAAGGGCGAGGAGAAGCGGACGTAGTGTTTGGGCGTGCTGTAGACGTGCGGGCTGGGGACCATGCCGGGTAGGGCGTTGAGCTGGGTGGCCAGCACCTCCAGGTCGCTGCTGATCCTCAGGGGCCTCTCCGGGGCCGGCTCTGGGGTCCGCAATGACCGCTCCTGCTTGTCGACGCACCACTCACTCACTAAGTGCTATAGAGAGACAGAGAGAGAGCTTTAGTCAGAAGCACACTGCATTTGACTATAGTATTGAGTAACATTTCACTAGAAGGAATAGAACATTCCTATAAGTCTAAATAGAATACTGACTAGTCGTGTTTAGGGGTGAGCACTGAGCCGTGGCTAGGATACCTTTTTAGTTTTGGGGTACTTCTGCCCGGAGCGGTTTCTGTCAGGGGCCGGGGAGCCACTGTAAGGGGGGCTGGTGTCGGGGGCATGGGAGGAGAGGGCCTCTGGCTCGGGGTCCCTGGAGGCCTCTACGTCTGGGCCGTCATTGGCCAGGGGGTCCAGGAGTTCCCCAGGCGAGCCAGGAGGTATGTCAGAGCAGGTGCTGATGGTGCGCGCTCGCCGCCTCTGCTGCCCAATGTGGGTGCGGCTCCGCGAGAAGCTCTTCCTCTGCTTGCTGCCTCGCAGCTTGGCCGGCGTGGGCTTGTTGAGACCCGGCTCCTCCTTCACCTCTAGCAGGGGCTGGGAGAGACAGGGTTAGGATAGAGTACAGTAGCATAGTTTTGGATGGGTTTATAGTCACCTTCAGCTAACCCTTCAGATTATTGACAACATCCTCTTTTAATACTAACGACCTGGTGAGTGCAGGCATAAAAAACTTGTTGAGGCAACTATCACTTACCGTCATGATACCAGGAGACTGCATGTCGGCCTCGGGGGTGGCAGGGGGCTCCTCCTTGATGCCCCCCTCTGACTTGGTGCCGATCTTCTCCAGGGCCTGCTCCCGCCTCTTCTCCCTCTTCTCCATGCGGGCAAAGGCCTGCAGGATGGCCTCCATCTTCCTCTCTTCACGGGTCTGTAGAGGAGAGGAGGACAGAGCAGTAAGCGTTAGTCCACGTGGCCTAGTCTCCTGAACCCACTGGGCCTAGAGGGGGAGGGACACGTTATCGCAACACAGGACAGGCAAGAGGCAGTCTGACTGGCTAGCTGGCAGAGAAAAAAACAGCAGCGGTGCAGAATGACAGAAAAAGGACCACCACTTCCTCTTCCAGTGGAGGAAAAACCAATGGAGATAGAACAAGTAAACACCCTGTTGATGTGAGACCAAACTAACTGGAAGTGGGAGGTGGGAACGTAACATTAACCCTTACCAAACCATTCAGGGTGTTTAAAACACCACGGCTGCCTCCACCAGACTAGTTTTACCACCCCCAATAGCAGAGACACACTGGGGTCAGTATGTTTGTCAGTCAGTGGGGTCCCCTATGAGGTGGAGGGGCAGGCAGGCAGGGGGGGTATGTTTGGGGTTGGTGGGTCAGGTTTACCTCCGGTTTACTCAGTCCCAGACAGCTGGAGGCCCCCACGCCTTGCAGATGGGACTCCTCCGCTGGGCTGGCCTGAATGGTTTACAGAGAGACAGCCTGGTTTAGAAGACAAGAGGCCCGGTCCCCCCCAATAACACACATAGAACATACACACACCACCACGGTTCCCCACTCTAGGGGCTTCAGTGTGTCGCCGACCCTCAGGGATCCTCAGACAGGTGGGGGTGTGGAGAGGTGACCTGGCCACTACAAGGTTATGAAAGAGGGGAGAGAAGAGGGGGGCAGATAGGAAGAATTGCTGCCTTATGCCTGTAGAAGTATGTCCAGTCAGGGCTTCTTCACCTTGTCTGCTTACACCAGCATATCCAGTAGCAACACAACCCACCACCACTGGAACTCAGCCACTTGTTCACCACAGTGTCATAAACCACATACTGAACCCACGACACAAGGAAAGAAAACGAAGACAATAGCAACCAACCCAATCGCCAACTTTCACCAAGGTTGATGACAAGCAACTACATACCATCTGCAACACCCAAAACCGAACATTACTGCAACCAACATATTAACTGTGTGTTCCATGCCGTGTCTGTATCCCTGGCACCAAGCCGGATCTTTAACATGAGTGTGGGAGACATACCATGCCTAACACACACAGACATCCCCCAGCGTTAAGAGCCCATGCAGACAGGGCATTGTTGTGGATGAGTGGTTGGGGTTGAACACCATAAATACACCAGACCAGAGGACGACAGTTACGTCAGAGGATGACAGTGAATCCAGAAGCTCTTTCTTCCATAGTTTTGGGGGTTTACTCCTCCTGGACCAGCTTGCATCTTCCCTTGGAGGGAGGCAGGCAATTGGATGTCCCAAAGTCAATAAGGCCCTGGCAAAAGAGAAGCCCCCCCACCTTCTCTCTCCATTGGCCAGAACGATGAGTCAGCGCTTTACACCTTGGGCCTAGTCGTGTGAAAGGGAGCTGACGGCAGGGTAATTTCCAGAGTGTGTGTGTGTGTATATATATGAAAGAGGGAGCGTGTGCCAGCGTGTGTGTGAGCCCATCTCTCTGGGTCACAGAGCTCTTTAGCAAGGGAGAGGGGAGTAATTGGCCATTTCAAAACAGTTGGCCAATTTTGTACGTGAGGGTCATACTCAGACACACAGGGAGAGTTCCAGTACTTACGTGTGATGAGGCTGGGGCTCTTGTTTACTCAGATAATGAGAGGGGAGGAGGGGTAGGGGGGCCTGTGGCTCTGGAGGGCCCGGAATGGTGCAGTGTGTGATTGTTTAGCAAATTAACTCTTAAATAAATGAGGAAAATAACCCATGTATAATGATGACCAAAATACAGAGCCTCAGTGTTTGAGGGCTCTGCCAGAGGAAGTGAGTGAGCGACAGAGAACAGGGGGGTGCCGTGGGCTAGGCTACACAGCAACAGGATGAGGCAGAGACAGCAGCAGAAGCAGGGAGGTGGGGGGAGAACCACCACCACACAAACAGTGACCCATACAGGCAAGGATGAGCTTTTTCCTATGGGTGAGAGGGGGGTTATGGGCTGCATACAGCAGGGCGCGCTGCAGCCCTGGCTCACAGAACTTACCATCTTCCTCTTTCTCTCTGCAATGGTCTCCTCTGACTCCATCTCTACTTCACTGCTAACGGAGTTATCAGGTTGGTCTTCTACACCCTCTAACTCTGTAGGATCCTGTTAGAGGGGGAGAGGTGCTTTATCATGGCACTGACCAACCACAGGCAGTCTGGCTACAGACTAGAGGGTCTAGAGTAGTGAGGTGGTAGGTGTAGGGGGGGGGGGGGGGTAGTCTGGGGGGAGAGTGACAGTTGGGGGCACTGACTGGGGACGTGGTGGGTTTGTCTGTGAACAAACTTGCTCAGAGCTTGTATTCGGTCCTAGGCAGTCAGAATAACAGCAAAACGCAATCGTACCCCTTTTCAACGAAGAGCGAGAGACCAGGCTCACTTCTGTAGTAACTTGTGGTCAATTGTTTTGAGCCCACTCCCAACAACTACCCTATCATATGTCAAGTTGTGGCTCTTGTGGTCACACAAAGGTCTGTTAGCGCACAATGACAGATGTGGACAGCTTCCAAATTCAGCGTGTTCATTTCATGGTTTGTGCGTGTTGTTCCTATAGAGATGCCTCGCACGTCATCTCTGACGTCAGACCCTCTCTTCACCGTTCCTCATTCTAGACCAGGCCTGGGCAACTCCAGTCCTCGGGGGCCCGATTGGAGTCACACTCTTTACCCCATCCCTAGCAAACACACCTGATTTAAACTAATTCCATTCTAAACTGAAGATCATGATTAGGTGATTATTGGAGTCAGGTGTGTTAGCTGGGGAAAGTGTGACACCAATCAGTCCCCCGAGGACTGGAGTTTCCCAGGTCTGTTGTAGACCATACATCAGTCTAACAAGTCTCCATAAACCATGCTTCTGTGTGCTTCCCTCAGATCAGTCCTTAAAAATCACTCGTCGTGGGAACTACCAGTCCCTACCACAGAAGCAACAGGCTTGCCGATAAGACCTACGGCCTGGGTCGGGGTTATTAGACAATGCAACAAAATGTTTGCAATGGAATAGGAAAACAGACATTTCTTACTGGACAGGTTCAGATTGTACCTCTCAGTTTCACTGAGCGTTTTCTTCCGTTTGGTATCTACTGAACACAAGGTTGGGGACCACCCCAGAGACAGAGGGCTTTCTCTCTGTGTATAACACTGAGTACAGGGATGCCTAGTGGTGCGTTGAGGAGCTCCTGCAGTAGAGAGGACACAGCGTGATAGCATGTCTCATCTGCCACTAGAGGGCTGGATGCCAGACAGCTCTGAGCAGAGATACACGGCATGGTGAGAGAGATGGCTGGGTGCAG
Organism: Oncorhynchus nerka; assembly: GCF_034236695.1. NCBI lineage: Eukaryota > Metazoa > Chordata > Actinopteri > Salmoniformes > Salmonidae > Oncorhynchus > Oncorhynchus nerka. The sequence goes on along the minus strand of NC_088403.1, from coordinate 24,469,773 downwards.
GAGTGGGCTTTGGGCCAGGGAGAACCAAGATGGATGATAGAGGAATACAAGTAGTCTACGAATGGATAACACAAATAAAACAGAAATGCAGCAAATATAACAGAAATATAAAAAAATGGCTACACTCATGGACATTGGACGCTAACTAAATGGAAAACAAGCTAAATATGATAACACAAAGGTCTTCAAGAGGTAAGCCAACTTATAGGTTCCTATGGGGAAATCTTGAACAGAGAGAGTGATGGAGACATGGATTGAGGTGAGTTGTGTTGCCAGGGAAATCTTACCTGGTTGTTGGAAATTGAGAGGCGGAGGGGCGATAGCTTCCTCTGCTTTCCATCGGCTCCCAGACCCTTGGTCCTGCCGTCACAGTCCAGGGTCATGTTCTGATTCTGGCCCAGGTCCAGGTGGTCCCCTCGCTGCATCATGGGCTCCTTGTCCTTGCGGCCCCGCCGGCGGCTGCTGGCCTCCAGGTTCTCTGTGGGCTCCAGGTTGTACTTCAGCACCGGGCACTCTGGGTTCCCCCTCACACATGCACAATCCACCTTGTATTTACTACAGAGAGGGGAGAGAGAGAGAAAGAGAGAGGGTGGGGGAAGAAGCGGGGGAGAAGAAAAAAGGTAGAAAGATAAGATTGGTCAACATCAACCATGTTGTCTTGCATGTGTATATATATATATATGTGTTATTGGAGGACCCAAAAAAGCAGATACCGGTTCAAATCGGCAATTTTTATATATATAATGACAATTACAACAATACTGAATGAACACCTATTTTAACTTAATATAATACATAAATAAAATCCATTTAAAATCAAATAAATAATGAGACATGTACAATTTGGTTTAAATAATGCAAAAACAAAGTGTCGGAGTAAAAGTGCAATATGTACCATGTAAAAAAGCTAACGTTTAAGTTCCTTGCTCAGAACATGAGAACATATGAAAGCTGGTGGTTCCTTTTAACATGAGTCTTCAATATTCCCAGTTAAGAAGTTTTAGGTTGTAGTTATTATAGGACTATTTCTCTCTATACCATTTGTATTTCGTATACCTTTGACTATTGGATTTTCTTAGGCACTATTGTATTGCCAGCCTAATCTCGGGAGTTGATAGGCTTGAAACAGCGCTGTGCACCAAGCATTGCTAGGAAATGCAGGCATACGCAGGAAAGTGCTGTTTGAATGAATGCTTATGAGCCTGCTGCTGCCTACCACCGCTCAGTCAGACTGTTCTATCAAATCATAGACTTAATTATAATATAATCAACACACAGAAATACGAGCCTTAGGTCATTAATGTGGTCAAATCCGGAAACTACCATTTAGAAAACAAAACGTTTATTCTTTCAGTGAAATACAGAACCGTTACGTATTTTATTGAACGGGTGGCAACCCTAAGTCTAAATATTGCTGTTACATTGCACAACCTTCAATGTTATGCATAATTATGTACAAATCTGGCAAATTAATTACGGTCTTTGTTAGGACGAAATGGTCTTCACACAGCTCGCAACGAGCCAGACGGCCCAAACTGCTACAAATACCCTGACTCCGCTTACACTGAACGCAAGAGAACGCAGTCTACTCGTGGATTGCAATGGAATTGGCCATAATCGGCATCAAAAAATGCTGATTATCGATTGTTATTGAAAACTTTAAAATCGGCCCAATTAAAATCGGTCAAATTATATATGTGTGTGTGTGTGGTACTAGGTGATCAATTCCACCCTGCTTACCAGCAGCCATAGTCATAGTCGAAGCCTATGGTGATCTCGGTGCCTTTGCTGATGGACCTCAAAGAGTAAATGTACAAATGGAGCATACCATCCTCTAATACATGACGCACCTGAGAGAGAAGAGAGAGGTGGAGAAAAGGGGAGAGAGAGAGGCACCTATTGAAACTCATGAGGTTACATTAAGTTGAAGTTAGTGGCTCTGGGGGGTGTGGTCAGGGTTTAGAGCCGTAGGTTTTGTATCGTGGTCTGCGATTGGCCACTCACCTCAGAGTTGGGGGTGCAGGAGCGTCGGATGAAGCGGGCCTCATTGCCAAAGCTGCGGGCGTCCACACACATCTCCAGCCCGTCAAACTTTGAGTAGAACAACACAAAGGGGTACGGCCTGGAGGGGGGGAAGAAAGAAAGACAGAAAAATAAAGAAAGATGAATGGAAATGGAGTGCTGGGCAGACACATAGTAACAGATTGGGGATGTCCATATGGTGATCAGGGGAAGACAGCCAGGAGCTCAACAAGAGCTGAGAAAGAAGGTGAGGGACTTCACTGCCCACTGCCAAGGAAGGACCACAACAAGCACACCCCTTCTATCAATCTCTTCCTCTACCTCTCAAATGTCTCAGACATACAACTATGGAAAGGAGTAGAATTCCACTTTTAAATTTGAGCTGAGGATTCTACTTGAGCTCAGGTTTCCACCAGATGGGTCCTCACCTCTTGAAGAAGCATCCATTGGCCTCAAACTGCTGTCGCAGCATGAACTTGCCCCTGTACTCTATGATGAGGGAGTCTGGAGCCAAATCCCTCACTGCCTTCAGGATCTTCTTGTTCTTCTGAACCTGGCTCTGGAGAGGGGAGAGAAAACAGGACATAAGGACAAAGGCTGGCTGGCTGACACTGATATTTGTAGAGGCAATGTGTGTATGGTGTCTGCTCAGGCACTTTGAGGACACATGTTTGTAGGTCACTGTGTCGGTTCCAGCTACCTCCACGGGCGGTTTGAAGGTGGCCGTGTGAGTGTTGTAGGCAAGGGTCTTGCCGTCGCCGGCCTCCTTGACGTGGAGCAGGATCTGGACGTCCTCGCTGTACTGGTTGCTGCCGGCATCCTCGTAGGCCTCCATCCAAGCCTTCATCTTGTTCTCCCACAGAGACGGGTGCTCCCCGGGCTCCATTTCTGGAGCGCCACCCTTCACTCTGGAGGACTTCCTGGAGCCCTCACGGAACGCCTGTTAGACAACAGACTCCGGTAAGCAGACAGCATAAAACAACAAGGTTTTACCACCCGTTTAAGCGACGTTACATAGTGCATAACAAATCGACAGATTTCTGTTCAAATAAAAATGCCAATTCATTTTGGGGTGAGTTGCTCAAAATACATGTAAAGCTCAGAGGTACATTTGGGGTCAAGATAAGAAACTATTGAGTGTCAATAGGACTGAATGGAAGTTTGAACACAGACCTTCTTGGCTCGGGCTGACGTGGCGACGGGCTCCTTTTCTCCGCTCCTCTTGCGTTTCTTGTCGGCCTGCTTGTTGCCCGCCAGGCGGCCGGTGGTGAGTGTGATGCTGGTGGGCGTGTGCTGGAAGGCCGTGTACAACTCCAGCGGCACTTCGTCCCCACTCTCTGTGGCACTGGTGTCCCCGTCTGCAGAGATACATACCGGTATGCCTTCATAAAGCATTGGTAATAAAGGTTTATTTGTGCATCTTGTACAGCAGGGTCCAACCAAAGCAAAGTTTTCCTGGTTCTAACCTATTTAAAAAACAAGATTTTCCATAGCCATTCTAAATGTCTGCATTGTTGTATTACTTGATGTGCCCAGCAGGTGTCAGCATTCAGCTGAATCAGAGATGTGGTCCTGGGACCCCCAAGGTGCACATTTTAGTTATTGCTCAGCACTACACAGCTGATTCAAATAACCAACTCAGCATCAAGCTTTGATTATTTGAATTAGCTGTGTAGTGCTAGGGTAAAAAAACATGTACAAATGACCTTGACTAACCTGTACCCCTGCACATTGACACAGCGCCCCCTTTATATAGCCTCGTTATTGTTATTTTGTGTTACTTTTATTACATAAAAAAAAAAAAAATTTAGTAAATATTTTCTTGACTCTTTCTTGAACTGTTGGTTAAGTGCTTGTAAGTAAGCATTTCACATTCAGGTCGACACCTGTTGTATTCGGCACGTGACAAATAAAATGTGATTTGATTTGTGGCCTGGATCTCTCCAGACCCACAAGGGGAAGAGGCTGCAGTAGTGAGCAGAGCAGCCTGACTTACACAGCCTTTATTACACTGCCATCTGATCTGAGAGCTGTTTACTGGAGCGCACTGGGAGGGACTGGAAAAGGTAGGTATATATCTCACCATCTCTCCACTCACCGGACATGTTCTCCCTCTTGCGGGTCTGCAGCACGATGGCCCGGTCTCTGTCCAGGATGCGCGGCTGGCAGCGCTCACACAGGTACGTCTCAGGAATGTGCTGCCTGTCGATCCCCATGCAGTCTATGTGCTGCCACACACTGAGAGAGAAGAGAGAGGAGAGGGCAGAGAGTCAGTAACAGCAGCCATTCACAGTGCAACAGGGGATCTAGAGAGGGGTCACTAATCCCAAAGAAAAGTTGAGATGAGACATGGACACTGTTTGAAGGCTAGAATGTTCATAAATCACTGCTAGGACAGTTTGGACTCTGGTCTAAGTCACTGTGACCTGATAAAGGAGAGGGTCTATCCCAGTTCCTACCTGCACTTGTCACAGCAGATCATGTAGCCGTCGTCGTGGGTGAAGCCACAGATGCAGCGGGTGATGTCGGCCCCGTAGCTGCCGTCCTCCGAGGTGCTGAGTGTGGTGCCCCTGGAAGCCTCGTCCTGCAGGCCCCCCGGCACAAACAGCCCCTCGCCTGGCCGGATCAGCATGGAGGGGGGAGGGGAGGCCGGGGGAGTGGGCGGGGGGCGCGCCCCATAGTTGTGGTCCTTGGGAGGAGGACATAAAGGTGTTGAAGGTGACACAAACAAGCCACAAAAATAAAAGAGTCGCACACTATATATAAACTCCCAGTAAATCACCATCTTTTCGGCATCACTGTGACTTCTTCAGGTTGACACATACAACAATAGAATGTCAAACATTGAAATTCTAATTCAACAACTGCAAACGGCCACTTATTTCCAATATGAATTGTTCAATTGTCTTGAATTGGAATTTCCTTTTCGTTATTCACTAAGCTAAGATGGCATTGTGATTGACCCTAACCCATATCCAGTCTCCTCTCCCAGGTGAGTGAACTAGCCTGTATGAGGAGTATTATAGTGAACGGTAGTGTCCGTGTATTATAGTGAACGGTAGTGTCAGTGTACTGCATTATGGTGTACGGTAGTGTCCTGTATTATAGTGAACTGTACTATAGTGTACGGTAGTGTCAGTGTCCTGTATTATAGTGAACTGTACTATAGTGTACGGTAGTGTCAGAGAACTGTATTATAGTGTCAGTGTCCTGTATTACAGTGCACGGTAGTGTCAGTGTCCTGTATTACAGTGCACGGTAGTGTCAGTGTCCTGTATTACAGTGCACGGTAGTGTCAGTGTCCTGTATTACAGTGCACGGTAGTGTCAGTGTCCTGTATTACAGTGCACGGTAGTGTCAGTGTCCTGTATTACAGTGCACGGTAGTGTCAGTGTCCTGTATTACAGTGCACGGTAGTGTCAGTGTCCTGTATTACAGTGCACGGTAGTGTCAGTGTCCTGTATTACAGTGCACGGTAGTGTCAGTGTCCTGTATTACAGTGCACGGTAGTGTCAGTGTCTTGTATTACAGTGCACGGTAGTGTCAGTGTCCTGTATTACAGTGCACGGTAGTGTCAGTGTCCTGTATTACAGTGCACGGTAGTGTCAGTGTCCTGTATTACAGTGCACGGTAGTGTCAGTGTCTTGTATTACAGTGCACGGTAGTGTCAGTGTCTTGTATTACAGTGCACGGTAGTGTCAGTGTCTTGTATTACAGTGCATTATAGTGGTGTACTGCAGTTTAGCGTTGAAGTGGAGTGTACTCACGGCGTAGGGCAGCCCAATGTAACTGTGGGAGTGGTGAGAGCTAATGCTGTAGATCTGGTGCGGGTAGCTGGACTTCTCCACCACCACAGGGCTGGCCTCTACCGATTCTGGTCTGCTGGACAGAGAGAGAAACAGTTAGGAGGGGGATCCCATTCACAACGTAACAGAGAAGAGAGAGATCAGTGTGTTGTAAATAGAAGAGGTGCAGAAACAGTAAGGGGGATTCCATTTACAACAGTAAGAGAGAAAGCAGAGAAGGAAAAAAATGAAAGCTAGACATGAGGGAGAGAAACAGGAAGGAGATGAGTGTAGCGTTAAACGACAAGTAGAGTGAGAAAAGGGGTAGACTAGGAGAGCAGAGAGAACCTCCTCATAAGCAGTGAGTGTACTGTTGTGCTTCATTGATTCTCCTCTTCCACTGGCTAAATGAGGAGTTTTTATTTGGGAGGGCTTTAGGGGAGCTGACAGTGGTTGTGACAGAGTGGAAGTGGCATGTGTGTCCCCTGCCCTCTTCATATCACCTTTGCTAACTGGACAGAGCTAATAGCGGGGATAATAACTAAATGGGGGGCCTAATCTCTCCACAATATTTAAACCTGAGCCCCATTTCTGGAGGACACACACTACTGGAGGCTAACACACAACATTGACACACAAAGAAACAATAACAGGCATTCACTTCCGTGAGCTCATTTATCAAACCGGTAAATCCACTTTTATTCTATGACATTGTAGTGGCACAGAGAAAGCCTGTTGAACATGGGAGTATGGTTAAATAGGCTACTTCTCACTGGCATTGAAGGAGGGGCGAGGGGTTCAAAAACAAGGGAAGTGGGATTGGCAAATGGACAAGAGAGGATATGAAGGAGGGAAGGTGTGATGGGAGTGGCACTGTCAGGAGAGAAGTAAAGAAAGACCAGTGACAGCCTAGGCAGTTGAGACTCCAAGCTGATGTCATGACAAATCAGAAGGCTAGCTGAAGTTCCAACAACTAATACAGCAACTCCTACACACAGACAGCCTGTTGGTCAGTCATGAGGAAGAAACTCCAAATCCTCCCCTTCTCATGCAGGATAGTCCAGACAACTGCTTCAAGGTCAAAGAGGGGGGGAGTGAAGGAGAGAGAGGAGAGATGCCCCCAGGTGTATCTGAGGCTGGCTTTGCACATTCACACACATTTCAGAAGCAAAATGAAACCTTGACAAGAGGCCAACTGCCCTGCCAAAAAGTTTGGCTAACAATGCAGAGTACAAGAGAAAAGCCCACTAAACAAACTGGACAGCTTCACAGGTACCGTGTTATAACATGTATGTGTGGTCTGATGGTGTAGTAGAATCCCTGAGGGGATGCTATGGCTATATGGTTCATACAGGCTATGTAGCATATTTGGACATCGAGTACTAGGAACAGTTGACACACAAACCCTGAATAATAAAGAGAATATGTGAAACCACACACACACAGCCCCGCAGAAACACTTCCAGACAGTAACTGGAATACATGACAAGCCAGTAGCAGCACAGTAGGGTAGCAAAACTAGGCTACTCAAACGAGTGGACGTGCCACGTGTCAGCATGTTAAAGTACAAACACACCTCTCCAATGCTCCAACCCTCCCTCTCCTTCTCTCTAGACACCCCGTCCCTCCTAGGGTAAAGCAGCAGTACAGTACCTGGTGGAGGCAGTCGTTCACCCCTAGTCTCCCCCGCGTGCTGCACACCATGACCTCTCAATGCTCGCTGTGCAGCACTTCCTTAAATATGGTATTGGCGCTCAAGCACCAGGAGCTTTGTGTCAAACTGAAAACATAAGTGCATGTAAAAAGGTCTAGGGGCGGGCCCCAGGGAAGGTGTGTGTACATAACTTGCTGAAACACACACACACACACACACACACAGAGAGAGAGATCACTACTCTTCCCAGGGCAGAGAAGTATCCCAACCCAAATCCAAAGAAACTTTAAAGTAGGCCACTGAAAACAGTGTGAATGATTTACTAGAGTCAAATCTATACTTCATAATCAGGGATTTGCAGGGATGCAGCATGCATCATTCAGTGGTGAGAGAACATTCTCATTCATGTATTAAAATGAAATCAGTGATCGTATGAGGAGTCATTAAAATGGCCTTTCTTGTGTTTTCATGGGATAGTTCCTCTGGTGAGAGGGGGGATGATAGAAAAAGGAGAAGAGAACAGACATGTGATGAGCGAGTTTGTTTGACGGATGGTGAGGGGCCATGTTTGGTCTCAGTGTGAGTGGCCAAAGGGACTGAGACTGACTACATCAATCATAGCTGTCTCATAGGAAGTCGGGGACGAAGGCAGAGAGACACAGAGCCAGAGTAGATGATGCTATAGTCAATCAAACACACAAAAGTCACACAAAAATCTCACACACGTCTAGGGGGAAGCTATGAGATGTGAGACACCGGGAGACTCAGAGAGCAGAGACAGCAGAGAGACAACATAGATGGAACGGAGGTTTCAATTAAACAGACAGCTAGGCATGTGCTAATCATAGCTCACAGCTCAAGAGAGAGCTTAATATGGAGCAAGAGATCACACACACAGAGAGAGAGAGCACTTCTGCACAGCCAGAGGCAACGCCTTCACTGCCATGGCGACGCACTGTAGCCGTCAGCGAGTGCACGCAAACTGTGCCCCGTGTGTCGCTGGGTAGCTAGAATAACACACATGGCAGCCGCGCACAGCAAGTCACGACACACACACAGTCTGCAGCCACAGCGCATCCCCCTGCTCGTCACAACGCTGCATCTTTCAGAGGGAGGTGGAGAGAGTGACTGCTCCTCTGGGAGTAGTATTGCTGTTCCTAGGGTTAGCAAGTTAGCACACTAATGCTAACCTCAGCCCTGTGTTGAGAACACGAGGGCCTCGAAGAGTACCAAGGATCTGTGACTTGTTTTATCAGTAGGGTGGAAGGAAGAGGGCTAGATGAGAACTACCCTGGTCTGTGGGCACGCTGGCAGTCGGTAGTCTTGTGTGTGTGTGTTCTACAGACAGCCAGCTATACTCTGTGCTCCCGCACATTGGAGGCCAAATTCAAGCTTGCATCAGGCAGGGGGTAGGTCGCCGCAGGGCGGAGAGAGAAGGATAGAGAGAGAGGGCTTAAAACCCGCCCCTGTGAACAGAAGGGCTCTGGGCTGAGACACAGCCCTATAAAAAGCTGACTGGAAGGGGGAGGAAAGAGGTGAGCGCGACGGGAACCATTTAAGACGCCTTAACCGCAAGAGGGCCACCTGCCATTCAGCCCGGTGACCATGGCAATGGCCCCTGCGCATTGCGGAAGGGAGACATTGGGGGAGGTTGTCATGGCAACCAGATGTGGCCGACTGCAACAGCTCTTAAGGCTGGGGGAGAGTGACACGGCCCCATTTAAAGAGACAAGCCCTCTAAAAGGAGACCTTTCTATTCTTCAACCACAGGAGCACAGAGGAGGTCTCTCTTATTTGTCTGTAATACTTTGCCAGTATCCCCGAGGAGGGTATAGGGAATACTGTGAGGAGGGTGGTATGTTGTTGCTGCCATGGTGCCAGGCTCCACTTCCCTAACAAGGTGCACAGCATACAGACAAGAATCAGGTGCATCATTTTCAGAGTAAAATTCTCCCTCCACCTGGTGGTGTCATTCTAAAATCATGACATTAGCTACACTGACATTGTATTACACAGAAGCAACTCAGAAATAGAAATTGAACAGTAAGGGTGTGTGATGCTAGATAGTCAAATACAACATATGCTGTGCTTATAAGTGACAAGCTCTTCTGCCTCATATCTTCTCTACAAAGTGTGTTTTGTCATATATGGAACTTGGATGGTCTGGTCAGATTAACAGCTAGGACATTGAGAATGTTTATGGGAAGTGATGGTGTGAGACGGTGAGTGCTATGTATGTGATCAATGGCAGTGATTGACCAGGCCTGTCCCTTACAGCAGACAGCAGGGCTATGGAGCCCCTCAGCAGGACTAGAGCAGAGAGAATGCATCACAGAGACACAGAGAGTAGATACACACACAGAGACAGAGATACACAGAGACAGAAAGCACTTAAGGCCGTAAGGGGGAGATATGGTCGACAGACAGATGACAGGCCCAATTAAAGTGAATGAGGAAGCGGGGGAGAAAGGATGAAATAAAAAGAGAGAGCGGGTGAGAAAGAGATGGGAGGGGGGGGTGACAGCAGCAGACAATGGAGGAGAGGCAGAGAATGAGTGAAAAAGAGAATAGAGAGTAAGAGAAGGGTGAGATGAATCATGAGATGGTGGGTTGGGCCTGAAGGAGACCTTCTCCCTTACCTCACCTCGCTCATCAACTCATCCCTGACCGCTGGCTACGTCCCTTCTGTCTTCAAGAGAGCGAGAGTTGCACCCCTTCTGAAAAAACCTACACTCGATCCCTCCGATGTCAACAACTACAGACCAGTATCCCTTCTTTCTTTTCTCTCCAAAACTCTTGAACGTGCCGTCCTTGGCCAGCTCTCCCGCTATCTCTCTCAGAATGACCTTCTTGATCCAAATCAGTCAGGTTTCAAGACTAGTCATTCAACTGAGACTGCTCTTCTCTGTATCACGGAGGCCCTCCGCACTTCTAAAGCTAACTCTCTCTCCTCTGCTCTCATCCTTCTAGACCTATCGGCTGCCTTCGATACTGTGAACCATCAGATCCTCCTCTCCACCCTCTCCGAGTTGGGCATCTCCGGCGCGGCCCACGCTTGGATTGCGTCCTACCTGACAGGTCGCTCCTACCAGGTGGCGTGGCGAGAATCTGTCTCCTCACCACGCGCTCTCACCACTGGCGTCCCCCAGGGCTCTGTTCTAGGCCCTCTCCTATTCTCGCTATACACCAAGTCACTTGGCTCTGTCATAACCTCACATGGTCTCTCCTATCATTGCTATGCAGACGACACACAATTAATCTTCTCCTTTCCCCCTTCTGATGACCAGGTGGCGAATCGCATCTCTGCATGTCTGGCAGACATATCAGTGTGGATGACGGATCACCACCTCAAGCTGAACCTCGGCAAGACGGAGCTGCTCTTCCTCCCGGGAAGGACTGCCCGTTCCATGATCTCGCCATCACGGTTGACAACTCCATTGTGTCCTCCTCCCAGAGCGCTAAGAACCTTGGCGTGATCCTGGACAACACCCTGTCGTTCTCAACTAACATCAAGGCGGTGGCCCGTTCTTGTAGGTTCATGCTCTACAACATCCGCAGAGTACGACCCTGCCTCACACAGGAAGCAGCGCAGGTCCTAATCCAGGCACTTGTCATCTCCCGTCTGGATTACTGCAACTCGCTGTTGGCTGGGCTCCCTGCCTGTGCCATTAAACCCTACAACTCATCCAGAACGCCGCAGCCCGTCTGGTGTTCAACCTTCCCAAGTTCTCTCACGTCACCCCGCTCCTCCGCTCTCTCCACTGGCTTCCAGTTGAAGCTCGCATCCGCTACAAGACCATGGTGCTTGCCTACGGAGCTGTGAGGGGAACGGCACCTCAGTACCTCCAGGCTCTGATCAGGCCCTACACCCAAACAAGGGCACTGCGTTCATCCACCTCTGGCCTGCTCGCCTCCCTACCACTGAGGAAGTACAGTTCCCGCGCAGCCCAGTCAAAACTGTTCGCTGCTCTGGCCCCCCAATGGTGGAACAAACTCCCTCACGACGCCAGGACAGCGGAGTCAATCACCACCTTCCGGAGACACCTGAAACCCCACCTCTTTCAGGAATACCTAGGATAGGATAAAGTAATCCTTCTCACCCCCCTAAAAGATTTAGATGCACTATTGTAAAGTGGCTGTTCCACTGGATGTCTTAAGGTGAACGCACCAATTTGTAAGTCGCTCTGGATAAGAGCGTCTGCTAAATGACTTAAATGTAATGTAAATGTAAGACGTTGGTATACTCACTCTGAGCCTGCAGCCATTTCCAGGTATGAGGTGTCTGCTGTGTCCACCCCTACAGGGATCACTATGCTCATGACGTTCTTTGCTGATCAATTCTTGTCCTACTGAGTCCAGAGCATGGGAGTCCAAAACACTGAGGCATGCCAGCCACAGCACTCATTGCAGACATCTAAGTGCATCCACAAGGCCTGCCAACACAGAGGGAGAGAGAAAGACAAGGGAGTTAGCATGGTGACAGTCACCTATCTGAAACTAGATCAGACAGACTGAAAACTGGGATATTTCCAGGAATCACCATGATTCATAAATTCAGCTGTGTGAGATGTAGGTACTTGCTAACTGCTAGTAACATGGAAAATGAACCGCATGATAGGAATTTCCCTCGCAAAGCTCTCAAAGAGAATCCTCGCCCACCTCACTGGCTACCTGAGACATTCATGGATGCAAGGGGGTAGAGGAGCAATATACACAGACTGCCAGGAATGCAGGATGCTGCGGTGGCAGTGTTCCACCACAAGGGGGTGTGAGAGAACACAGAGCTCTGACTGGCGGCCATTAATGTAGGGGAAAGAAAAACGCAACACTGAGAGGCCATCTTTTCACCGAGCTTTATTGTTCTATTGAGCAGAACAGCACACGCACGCACACACACACACAGACATACACTCTCGCTCTCTCAAACACACAATCCTTTAACGCTGTAATTAGAGCTGTCACAAGCCCCTGGCTGTCTAGATGTGAAAGCCAGTGTTAAATAGGCATCTTGTCTCACTCTCCCCATCTCACACTGTTTGTTCAGCATTGCAGGTGGACAGAAGATGCATAGAAAGACTAAGTCAATAATTAACTCCATTAGGTGTCAGACAGACTGCAGCCCCTCTCTGATGAAGAGAGAAGTAGGACGAGGGACTAAATGGTTGGTTGACAGACAGAGGTAGCCATTCCCGCCAACAGGCAATAACAATGCTATGTACATAGATTAAATAGACCTGTCCCAATTAGCCTAAACACAAACGGTGGGTGCTAATGTACAGGCTATTATAGCTTATAGCCTACGTAATGCAATGCATGTGTCCAGACAGGGCCATATGCGCTGGCCCTGATACTGAGAGCACAGCGTTGTTGATAAGTGGGATTAGTGGGAGGGACAAAATAGGATGGAGTTCACACCTCTGTGTGTGCGTGCACCAGCCCTATAGCAAAGAGGGCTCATCTCAGACACAGTGCTATACAAATCTGGACATTTCAGGTTTACTAGACCACTGAAACATTTTTACAGTCTCTTTAAACAGCAGGGCCCATATCACAACACAGCTTTGTGTGGCTCAAATAACAATAGAAACCAATTGTTGGTGGAACATTTCCCAGTAACAGGGCTCTTAGCCAGACCACTGAAATGACATAAAACCCCTTTGTGGTATCTCAAAGGCTCACTATGTTTTAGTGTAGTAAAAATCCCTTCCTTCGGAAACAGGCCGTCTGTTTCCAAGAGTTTTGCTGTGATCGTCTCTGCCTCTGTCGAAGAGAATCCTGCTGTCACTGCTCAGGAATGCACACACACACAGCTCATAAACCCCCCCCCCCCCAGACAGATAAACCAAACCACCTCCCCTTCTAGACCCTTGCACACATTCCTTTGCTGGGAGGCACCCAGGGGGGCAAGCACACACACAGCTACAGGCACTGCACCAGGGGCCAGACACATTCAAGACACACAAAAGGGGGGTTGGAAAAAGGCTAACGAGGACAGTACAGCATTCCTGACTAAATCGGAGTGCTGTGAATGCCTCCGACGCTCCTCCCACTTCCTTTAGCGGAGCCGTCTGTCACACGGGACCAACATGCCAAAAAAAGCAGAGGAAAAAGACAAATGCTCCCTCCACCTCGCTCCTTCTGCCCTCCCTTGCTGTGCCCCATCCACCCCACCCCCGCCGGATCTCTCTCCTCCCTGCACTTCCTAAATAAACCTCAGAGCATGGAAGGGAAGGGGAGTGCCGCAGACAGTGCTCCTAATTACAAAGAGAGAGAGAGAGAGAGAGAGAGAGGTGAGACAGGCTGAGCGAGAGGCCGAGAGAAATATCCATATCCAATATCCAAGTAAGCATTAGCAATATGTACATTGTTACAGCATGCCAATAATGCAAATTGAATTGAGAGAGAGAAAGGCTGAGAGAAAGACTGGTGAAGGGGAAAGGGGAGCGAGTACAAGAGGGAGATGGGGGTGAGAAAGACAAAGCAAAACATTATAAATGGCAGAACACTAGCTCGTCAAGCGAGGAGGAAAGCTGCAGCTCTCGTCCCCCACTCCCCCTTGCGTTCTGTCTGAAGTTCTCTCATCACGGATCTCACAGCGCTGCAGGGAGCCTTCCAAATGATCCATCTACCCTCTGTTTGGGAGAGGGGTGGGGGAGGTGCCCAAACTCCTGTATGGGCACTAGGGTTCCTCTAGCACAGGCACAGCAGCCTTCTGAGACTGTGTGAGAGTAGAGCAGAGACGAGAGCTGAGCCCACTCCACCCCCTCTTCTCATTTTCCCTCCTCCCTTTCCCAATCTCCCCTCCCTCACTAAGGCCATAGTCACGTCATTGTGTGGGGGAATAACTTTCCTTTTCAGACAGACCAGTCACTCTACTAAATTCAGCAGGGGAAACACACACACGCTCCCTCGTGCTAGGCTAGTTGGAGCCACTGTACGTCAGAGCTTGTTTTCATTGAGGCTCTTTGGGCCAAGTCTCAGTGTTTGATTTTGAGCCGGGAGAAGAAAACGATGGACATAAAGACAGGCTTCTAACTGAAGCTGCGCTCCTCCTTCCCTCTAAGTTCCCTACAGAGCTGAAGTGACTTCACACCATCCTCATAGGCCGAGTCATCGCAGCAGCCAGCCATGAGCGCACACACACCAAAATAAAAGACACTCCTATACACTGGAAAAAGGCACCATCAGAATGTCACAACCCTTCCTTTCACAGTGCCCAAACAGGGCTACTCTCTGCAGCAGCTGTCCTTCATTAATCACGGTGCCCATGCTGCCAGGGCTCCCTCTGTGCTTTACCTCTGAAGGTGAAACCATGCATCAATAATACGGGACATTAGAGATGTAGGTCTACATTGTGTATGCGTGTGTAAAAGATTGGGCACCACTAGCAGCGAATAGACAAGTTCCACTGTGATGTTTACCCATTGACCACCTATAGCGCAGCAGCAAACTGCCCTAAAGGGCATTGGAGAGAGAATGATATTGCATCGTCCACATCCACGCTCTGCAGAGCACACTAACCAGCAGACAATTGCCCCAGGCCAGCACTGTGTGTGCGAGAGAGAGAGACTGTGTCCTAGAGGCTACTCTACACACTTTGGGCTTGTACCCTGTCAAACAAACACACACAGAGGGTAAAGGAGGGATCTCCCATCTCGGGTGCAGGGTACAGCCAGCCAGGGTTTTCAGTGCAGAACATCCAGGTTCTGACAGCTGGTCTGGGGCAGCCCTGCTCTGGCCTACTCTCCCTCCATACACCCTCCTCTCCCGAACACAGCACGGCCCCATTTGACATTCTTAAATCTGATAAGGATGACCGATGAGAAACAAAATCTTGGATTTGCATCGAGCTCGCCTGTCCACCTGTGTGACTCAGTCTTATCTATATTAGGAAGGAAAGGCCAACTACTCAAACCAAATCAAATTAGACTGACAGGCTCAAATGCAGCTTTTCTGTGCCTGGTGTTAATTGTCGAGAAATTGGGTCGCAATTATCACAATTGCAACATTTGGTTAAAAATGAGGCCTAGGTTTTTTTTGCCCATATCGGGCAACCCTACATGGCAGTGTGGAAATGATCTCAAATGAGTGCAGGAAATACAGAAATTTATTTAAAAAATGCAAGAAATGGTTTTATAGTGTTTTCAACCTCATCCCAAAATAATCTGAATGGAGAAAGACTCATTGAAATCACCCTAGGGCCTCGCACTACTCATAAAGCTAATTCAAAAGTTTTTTCTTTTTTTAAACACTAAATACCATCAAAAATAAAGTGATTTGATATTTTGGATATTTTTGCCACCTAGCACTGGTCAGACACTCCAGCCCCATTACAGCACAGTTCCATGATCGATTTCACACCTGGCGTTATATCACCAATCACCACATTCACCCTCACCTCCACTGAGTCTGCCCAGTACCCAGCGTGCCCTGCACTAAAGTAAGTAGTGTTAGCATGTAGCACAGCAACAGGAAGTGGGCGGGGCTAGGGAAGTATCAGGCCACCTATTTGGGAGGTAGTCCATTACAGCCCAGCACAGCAAAAACAGTTTACCTGAACCCTGTTTCCCTCTCCTCCTCTTGTGTGACCTACACGACCGTGCTGGGCCTCAGAGCAGGGCCAGACTCCCATGAGCTACTAAAGGCATGACTCTAGCTCTACACAGAAAGGAGGACACTGGAGGCTTAGTGCCAGGCAGCCCCACAGGGTAAAACTACCTAGGCTGGCAGTGTACTTTTGTCAGCCAGCTATATCTATACAGATGATAGTTTCAGGATGGAGTCTGTTGTTCTCCAGGGACAGAGGGAGCAACACAAACACAAGTGGCACTCTTTACAGTGGAGGATGAGGCAGGCAGAGAGGAAGTCAATAGATTCTCACTAGCCCCACTGAGGTGTGGCCTTCTTCTTTCCTAAACTTCTGCCCTACCCAGTGCAGTAAACATCCTGTATAATGAACCCCTTCACTTCCTCACTCTGTGGCCCACTGTCCTGGCTATTGGCAGCTCAAAAAGCCTTCATGACTTCTCTTATTGAACCCTTCATGGATGCGTGTGTGCTCCTGGGATTGAGGTGAAAGGAAAGGTGCCACCCAGCAGCAAGAGCTCCCTGCCACGCACTCCTCTGTCCCCCAGGGGGGAGTGGCAGGCAGGCAGGCCACATCTCCCTGTCTCTGTCAACACAGCCAGCGAAACACCATATCAGGTATTTACAGCTGTGTAAGAGTGTGCAGAGAGGGGGCACCCACCAGGGGAGCGAGGAGAGGGAACCAGAGAAGGCAGTGTGAGTCAGTGTGTGAGGCAATTTGAATATGGTGCAGATAGGGAGACTGTTACAACGCTACGAGACTGTGACATGGTTATGGTAGCATGGCGTCTAGCACCAGGACAGAGCGCAGGCCACTGTCCCTTTAAGAGGAAAAAGAGGTAGGTTACTGTGGATTGTGTATTATATAGCAGCCTCTGATTAGACACAGCAGGCCCGCTCTCATCCAGTATTTATGTCCACTCAAAAGTGATAATTTTTTTACTGAATTCAGGGAGGCCAACATCAGGGGAAACAGATTTTTACTGTGTCAGCTACATCCATACACAAAGGCCTCGTTACTTGTCAGAGGGTTCCAAGTCTGCAGTTGTTCTGACGAACGGAGCGGTTCAAGCTGGTGTCTATTTTACTTCCCGACAGGGGCCCCAAGTCTCCCAATGTCTCTCTGCATCTAGGTCTCCACTGCATGAGTGACATCACAAATGTATCATGACATCATTCATTTGGTGGAGAATGAATCCCACGATGCAAAGCTAAGCTGTGGAAATACTAGAGGGAGCAGCATACAGCAGTCTGAGGCCTTACATTACCCCCACTGTTGACAGGCATTTGTGAAACAAGCACCTGTGTCAGTGAAAAGAAAGATCAGGAGTCACAAGCAAATGAGTGCCTTTATCAGTGTGTCAGTCAGTCAGCTGTGGCAGCGACCTACACAACTCTCACTAGGCTCCTCTGGAGAAAGAGGGCAGCTGCACAGCCTCACTGTGGGGAAAACTGAAAACACCTCTGCCTCCAATGATTTGGCCTCCTGTCCTCAATTGGCAGAGGGGGAATTAACATAACCCTCACCTCATAAGGACACAGAAGCCTAATTAGTGCCGTCCTGGAGAACCAAAACAGAATAGATTAATGGCCGTCTCTCTCGGCAGTCTCCATCCAAGATGGCCACAAATCCGGATAATTTTCTGTTAATGTGAGGAGGAGTCTCGTCTTAGGCTATGGCAACATGGGGTCATGAGGAGAAAAGGAGGAGAGAAAAAAAAAAACACTGGGCGACTGTCTCAAACTGGCATTTGGACAGAGGCTGCCAAAGTTTGCGCCACAGAGAAGTATCCAGCTTCTTTAGTTTGTCTCACAGGCCAGAAGGGAGGAGGGAATGGAGCGGTGTGGAGCTGCCTGCCTCACACCACCCAAAAGCTAGAACCACCACCAGGGGACTGAGGCATACTACTGGGAATGGGGCCTGAGCTGATGGAAAAATGTCACAACACATGAAAGGAAAGACATGCATTGTCAGGAGAAGATTGTTTGGGCAAAGTGGAGTCACGTGTACGTGCAAGGTGTAGCCAGGCAGATTTAAAAGGTATTGTTGTGGCACTGGGGCTCCTTCTCATTTCTATAATGGGTGATATAGAGCTCCTCGCTGGCCAACTCTCAACACAATCACAAAAACAACAGACAAAAAAACCCTGGCCATTTATTTTCATTGTTGGGTTATTTGATGACGGGCATCTGTTCTGAGCCTGTGAGGAGCTGAGAGGGCAAGAGGAGGGCAGCAGGTCTTTGTCAATGTCAAAGGGAAATAACCAAGTCACAGCTGTTGTTTCATTCCCCCTTCACAAAACTCAACACCTCTGACCACCAGGTAGGACTTGGGAAACAGCCTGTTGTTTATCTATTCATGAATTTAATGTGAATTAGGCTAATTCAAATTAGGCAAATCCGAATTGGAAAATACAATTGAGACAAAGTAGCCTATGTTCCAAAGAGCTAGGCCAAACCACACTGAAATCTTTCTAGCTAATTTAATGACAGTTTCTTGTACTAGGCATACCCGAACACTGGTAAATATTACACAAGCACATCGTTCCAGCCATAATGACACACACCATGGTTGTTGTGACCGGTTTCCTCTATGGTTCATATCCACAATCAGTGGCATGCTTTCCTTCTCAGTCGAGCTGACCTTTAGAAAATCACTACTTATTAACTACATTTTAGAGGTCGACCGATTATGATTATTCAACGCCGATACCGATTATTGGAGGACCAAAAAAACCAGAGACTGATTAATCGGCCGATTTTTTATTTGTAATAATGACAATTACAACAATACTGAATGAACACTTATTTTAACTTAAATAATACATCAATAAAATCAATTTAGCCCCAAATAAATAATGAAACATGTCCAATTTGGTTTAAATAATGAAAAAACAAAGTGTTGGAGAAGAAAGTAAAAGTGCAATATGTGCTATGTAAGAAAGCTAACGTTTCAGTTCCTTGCTCAGAACATGAGAACATATGAAAGCTGGTGGTTCCTTTTAACATGAGTCTTCAATATTCCCAGGTAAGAAGTTTTAGGTTGTAGTTATTATAGGAATTATAGGACTATTTCCCTCTATACCATTTGTATTTCATTAACCTTTGACTATTGGATGTTCTTATAGGCACTTTAGTATTGCCAGTGTAACAGTATTGCTTCTGTCCCTCTCCTCGCTCCTCCCTGGGCACGAACCAGCAACACAACGACACCAGCCACCATCGAAGCAGCATTACCCATGCAGAGCAAGGGGAACAACTACTAGAAGGCTCAGAGCGAGCGACATTTGAAACTCTATTAGCGCGCGCTAACTAGCTAGCCATTTCACTTCGGTTACACCAGCCTCATCTCGGGAGTTGATAGGCTTGAAGTCATAAACAGCACAATGCTTGACGCACAACGAAGAGCTGCTGGCAAAACGAACAAAAGTGCTGTTTGAATGAATGTTTACCCGCCTGCTTCTGCCTACCATCGCTCAGTCAGATACTTAGATACTTGTATGCTCATCAGATTATATGCAACGCAGGACACGCTAGATAATATCTAGTAATATCATCAACCATGTGTGGTTAACTTGGGATTATGATTGATTGTTTTTTACAAAATAAGTTTAATGCTAGCTACTGCATTCGCGTAACAGGCAGTCTCATTGTGGAGTGCAACGAGAGAGGCAGGTCGTTTTTGCGTTGGACTAGTTAACTGTAAAAGGTTGCAAGATTGGATCCCCCGAGCTGACAAGGTGAAAATCTGTCGTTCTGCCCCTGAACGAGGCAGTTAACCCACCGTTCCTAGGCCATCATTGAAAATAAGAATGTGTTCTTAACTGACTTGCCTAGTTAAATAAAGGTATATAAAAAATAAAATAAAAATCGGCACATCTGCACCCCAAAATACCGATTGTTATGAAAACTTGAAATTGGACATTCCGATGAATCGGTTGACCTCTATCTACTACATATGCGCAGGAGAATGGGTAGCCTAATGATAGTGAATTATGAGATATTAAAATCGTCCTGTCTAGTCATCATGTTGCTTTCTACAAACATGAGTTAAGACTAGTAGCCCACTTACTGTTAAATGTGGTAACTTGGTCCAACTTGCCAAAATGGGTGGGAATGTTTAGTGTTGGACAAAGCATGAGGTCAAAGAAGAGTGGGGGTGGCAATAAACATCATTGTTCTTTATACAAAGTGCTGGGTTTATATCCTGTTATGCAACTCCTCAATATGACAACCTGCTAATAACATAGCCAAATTCAACAACTACAATACATCTGAGCTGACGTATATTGCGTTGTTGTAGTAGTATCTGTATATACATCCTGCTCTTCAAATACAATGCATCACGAAACACAATATTAGCAAAGAAATGTGAATGAACGAAATGGGGGGGGCTATTAGCTAACCAGACAGTTGGACAGCGAATCTCAAACTTATGACCTGACAAGTGTATGTTTGTATCAAAGGCGGACATTGTCACTATTTTAATGTACGACAGAAAGCAGTCCTTATTAATCTATCCCATTGTGCACTAGCTTGCCCGTGACTGTGTGTCGGCGTTGCAGTCAGCTCAGCCGATAGGGGTGTGGAGGGCTGAACGTAGCTATTAAATTACCACAACATCAAGCCAAGCCGCCATTTTCATAGCGCTTTTCTAAGGACGGCAAGAAAACCGTGTAACTGGGGACACTCGCCACGAGAAGAAAATCCCCAAGAAAGCAATCAATCGTCTTTCAGACATTCTTACTTAAGTATCAATCTGTCGATACCGTTTATGTGTAGTTATTATTAGAAAAATGTAGAATCTCGTCGATAATTTAACCAGCTGGTTAGCTAACGAGCCATGCTAGCTAGCTGCAATGGCTTTCAAAGATACAAAACGTTGGCTAGCGAGTCTCGGCAAAGGAACCATTTTCTCAAGCTACATAGCTAGGCGGCTAACAAATTATATTGGGCCTCATCGTCTTGAAAAATACATAAGTGAGTTATTGCATCAATATTTGAAGCTTGTACGACTACCCGACTGTTACATCAGTTGTAGTACTTAGCTAGCTAATATTAGCGTTCGAACTGCGTTAAACGTCGTTACGCTGGCCAACGAGGTCTTTAACATGGAAAGATTAGCTACCCAAGCTAGTTTAGTACGGCAACTTGGCACGTCATAGTGTGAACAATGCGCAAAGTTCACACTTGCTGAATATACGTTCTCGCAGTTTGATTTCACTTTTAAATAGCATTGAAACAATAGTGTAACCAATCGCACAGTTTAAACGGTCAAATAAGCTACATTGTCAGTGGAGGCAAGATTCCCCGATTTGAGTATGCCCCCTCCACTGAGGTATGGTCCCATCCCCCCACGTTTGCAGCAGTTAAACCACATACCCTCTGAATCTAAATTAAGGGATGTAAATGCATTTGTCAACTAGGAACAAAATAGAATGGTGGGCGTTTATCGGTCCAATAGCCGTTTGTTCATCTAGTGACAGAAGGTCTCTAGTTTTATATATAAAAAACATTTACACAATTGTGGACATGCGATTGAACTTTGACCAGAAATATAATGCAACTACAATTTCCAGAAAATTATACGTAGTCTTTTGTTATCTATATGTAAACAAAAGCCGCCCTGTCAATGCCCTCTGCGCAACACCACATTTTGTGGACTAGCTGGCTACTCAAACGGAAATAAACCTTCATAGGATCAACAAGAAGTGCACTTCCAACCACATATGAAAATCTGTAACTAGATAACGAGCACGGATGTGTTAAACCAAGGCAGTCCAACAAATACTGCAATACAATTCATGATTTACTTGTTCTGTAAGTACAATTTTACCACTAGCCTATTGCATGGGAGTACATTGGCAAACTGACCATCCTTGGGGGGCTGGTTGAAAGAGAGCGGGGTAGTTCTCCATGCCACCTAGTTCGACTGCAACAGCATACTGACATTGCAGGTAAAACGAACTAGCCAAAATAGTTCAGGTTTGATATTGTATTGCTTCCCTTTCTCTTCATTAACAATCCAATGTTATTCAACTGCATTAAGTAAGCGTGCTAACGTTTCAGAAGCAGCCAGTTGAATCTAAAATTCAAATGCGCTAAATAAAGTTAGCCAGCTAAACACTGCACTGTCTAACTAGCTAATGCTAGCAGTTGCTAGCCAGCTAATACAAGCTAACGTTACACCAAAACAATACTATAATTCAGGGCTAACATTAAGTGGCTCACTTAAATTAAAAAATAACTAATTTCCTACCAGAAAGTTAGTTATCAACTTCCATCTAACTATAACACCATCAGCATCCACGTAGCTAACGTTACTAGCTACAGTAGCTAGCCATGAGAAACCAAGTCGGCAAGCTGGCTAGGTAGACTAACTTGGTGAGCTCTTGAAACTAAGACAACCTATGAGGTAGTTTTAAAGCGTTTTACTTACAGTTAAAGTCCACTGTAGATACCCTGAATAAACAGCGACCTGGGTGAGACCCCCGTCGCTAGAGCCTCGCTCTCTACACAACCAAAACAATAGCTACTTCACTCCACACTGCGGCTCTATAAGGTTTAAAAATATTTACACTGATAGCAATCTTTTTTAGAGACTCCCCCTACTGTAATTAATTTTCGTTGGTAATTATTGGAACCCAATAATGACAGTCAGTTCCGAACCGTTAAAATTGTGTCCTACCTACGCCGACTGTTAGAAATTAGATCCCCTCTACCCTGTCTCTTTTCCCTTTGCAAAAATGGCGGCCCTGGCAGGACTGCCGTGACTCCGCCTCCTCCAGCCCATCAAACCCCTAACCCGAGCCCCGCCCCTACACTCTCCGGGGTCCACAGGCCAAGATTACAGGGGCGCCGTGAGATGAGATGGCTACATGCGCGTTCACGCGTCTGTTCTGTTCTGTAGTTTTGTGTCTGTAGTCCAAATCCTGCCGCTATAATGCCACTATGCAGGATTTGTTAGTTCAGTTGCAACGAGTTAGTTCTAGTGTGTGTCTGTATATATATATATATATATATCCTCTTGTTTATAATCCTAATTTATACAATATGATCTCCAAACTTAATTTATAACAAATGTAAACATTTGTAGGATTGATAAGAATCAACATCTCAGATTGTGTGAGTACAGCATGTTCAGCAACTCATTAAAAATGAATCCATTACCATGAATGGGATAATACCTCTTTATTGTCAATTAAAACATTTCATAAACATTTACATTTTCCTTCAACTGCTTGAAAGATCAAGCAACATGGTGCAACACAAAATGACAATACATGACAGACAATACAAGGCATAGACTAAACTCATGTACATAGTCCTGTATGTTTTTTTTCTTTTCAACATGCATCTGAGAACAATTTGTACACTTTGATGTGTGAGGGGGTAAAATTAGGGTGGTCAGTGCTTGACTTGGGCAGAAGTTTACTGAAGCTGCGTACTGGCACTTCAGATTATCTACTGCTTGGGTTCCTGCACCTTTCTATAGAATATTAGCTCAAAGTATTGTGGAGCTCCTGCACCTGAATATAAACAGTACCCAAAATGAGTACTGGCATCTCCAGTATTTCAGTCCAAGTCAAGCACTGTTGTGTGTGTGTGTGTGTAGTCAATGCAGTTTCTTAGCAGCCAAGGACAAAGTCCGGTTGCTTTTATTACTTCCTCTGGAGGAACTTGTTGAATTGTCAGCCCTTTCCCTCCTGTTTCGCACGTCTCTCAACTGCAAAGCAAGCTGATGTGCTTTTGTCAACCATATGACCATACCATGTTCTACATCTATGGTCTGCCATCTCACCACCGCTCATGTCTCAAAGATTCATTCATTCAAGTGCTCCTTTCACTTTTATAGATGATCCTGCTGCAAAATGTGACACTTTCTTCAAATATAAAAAACCAACAGAAATATATTGTATTGTCACTGAGGTCCATGACACACCTTCTGTATCTGCTACAAATAAAATAAACTCATGAATGGCAATTATTAGGCCCTAGTTACCAGAGTTTGAAATTAGCATCTAATTCTGCTGCCCAAGGCAGTAGGAGGAAACAAATATCTTCCACATGAGCCCGTGCTTTCTTTGATTTAACTGAAGGCAAGGTGGGTGGCAGGCAATACTGACCAATGGCAACACAATCTACAAATGGAAGCATCGTGCTATTGTTAACAAGTACATTTAATTCATAATTGCTGTTACATTATTCCAGTCTCCCCCCAAAAAACTGCACTATTATGAATACATGTTATATGTAGGCCTAGTTCAATAATACTGACAACAATGCGTATAGGCTACAAGAGGTCGAGGCAAACGGATCGTCGCCATGGCCAATTTTCAGAGTATATCATCCACACAGATGAATTTTCTAAGAGCCAAAGAGGTGCGTCCAACAATGAATCAAAAAATACGTTGGACATGTCGTGTACGTGTCGTTCGAATTAAGGCGAAGATACAGTGGCTCCTGCGAATCTTCCAATCCTGTTCACATATACAGTCATTGCCTGTTCACATGACATTACAGTTCGACCTCCCCTCCCCCACTGAGATCTAGCCAAACCGCATCCCCGCGCGCACGCGTAATACTGAAACTGGGCTTGCTCGTCTGTTGGTTGTATCAGATCGTCTTGACAGAGTAGATGAGCCTTCATAACTGCTACAACTATACTCATTTCGGAAATCTTATAGCGAATGTAGGAGATATTGTACAACAGTCGTTGGGCTATATAATACTGTATATATATATTTGTACTTGATTCAGAGTGTAGGGTTTTCATAAAAACACTAGTTGGAGACGTTATCAAGAAGTAGCCTAGTCGGTTTCCGAGCAGTTTTGATTAGGATGAGATTCGGTGGTAAAATATAGCGTTCTCTCGTTTTCGCAAAATGGCGTTCTTGTTTTGATAGATTGACATTGCTCTCAGCCAATGATGCATGAATTGGCCTGTTTTTGCAGAAATGGTTGGCTTCTGATGACATCATTCGGACATCGGTTGTAGGCGGGTTCTGAGCTGTGAGGGGAGAGTGGCGCAACCGGAGAACTTGCAGAGCCAGGCGCCATTAGGGCTGAGTCAAGAAAAACAATGCTTTGGAATGCAAGATACATACGGGATGAGCAATTTATTGCTGTTCGACGATAGGAATTACTCAAATGAACTCGCCACTCAACGTATTGTATGCAGATAGCTATAGATCACTTTCCGTTATTTTTGTGAAATTGCAACAACGCCGCTGGTGGCAAATAAGATGGCGCCTGCCGTTAACGAGCATGCACGTGCATAAAGCGCACTGACTAGGCGGCGGCACTGCGCGCACTCCCGAAAGTGCGGAAAGCATCGTTTCTAAACCATGCTCTTAACTTTTGTCGTTAAGTCGTGTTTGATCTTGTCAGTTTATACTATATTGTTTATGTATTTCCTATTCTGGCATTTAAACCGAGAAGCAGACTGGCGAGCCAATTTATAAATCGAAACATGGATGGATGGAAAGTAACGGTCAATGTCTATGAAATTGTAAAAGTGGCCAACAAAAGCTGAACTGAACATTGGCATGAAAGGGAAGAAACCTTTCTGCAGGACTTTAAAGTACAATTCGATTACAGCTGGATACATTACAACTGATGGAACGCGAAGTTAATTGCAAATTTGATATTTTTGTAATAGTTTCCACCAGAAAAAAGCAACTGTCAAACCGCTTAGCTGTTGATAGGGAGCTTAGAGCTTGTCCGCCATGTTGTTCCACTCGGTTCTCAGATTCATTCATCAGTAAATGGCGAATACTCTTCACAATTACCAAAGAGAAGAACTGTTCTCGTAATTTAAATGCTCATTAACCATTTGTACCTGTTATGCCTGTCTTTTGTCACTTGATTTTTTCTTTAAACCTGACTGCCGTCCTATAATATCCCTCCACTTTAATTTACTATACTGGATGCAAAACAAATGCACTGCATTTTCTACTACTATTCACCACTCACCCATGTCATGGAAGACATATACACATTAAAGGCAGGAGGTGCATGACGTTCCAACACAAAACCTTTACTCAAGAGGAAGGAAATTGGAAGGACTGCCATGACCACCAACCGTCCTTGCTCAGTTGTCAGTTTCTAAAAGTTTGCACAGAAGCACATATGCATTAATTCACCATGTCACAACACAAGCTTCCAGCATTACATTTTCATATGAAAAATTAAATACACATTTCCCAAATATTTGCTATACGATTCCCTTTTAAGAGTTTCATACATAGATGCATTTAAAAAATCTACTTCTGTAACTACCTAATATACATTAACACGTATATAAAGGGCTTTGTCTCCATCTAGTGTGAAAAAGTGGAAGCGACACGAGTCGATCCATTTTCTGAACAACCCTCCATCTCGACCAATCATAGCGCTCGTTGTTGGTTGGTCGCCCTCTGTGTCAAGGTGGAACGACATTTTGAGAAAACAACACTGGGGGAAGAGAGAAACAACTATGTCTTCTTTAGGAAGGGCCATGGGTGTTCTTAGGGCCGGGACGCAGCTTCTTACACGTGGACCTCAGAAAATAGTAACCCGAAAGTAAGTAGCGTTACTGGTGTTATAAACGTTAGCTAGCTATGTGCTAAGGACGAAAGGTTGACTTCAATATCGTCATTCATAATTAAATAAACATTATCAATCACACGTCAGCTGTACACATATCACTGTCTTCTTAGCTTTAAACAGTAACGTTTGGCTATAGCTTATAACTAGCTTACAAGTTAACCAACTAGCTAGCAGTCTGACAGTAGGCCTACCAAACAGATGTTAACCCATTGGGTTGTTGGGTTTAATCAAATGTGTAGAGCGTAGTTATATTATACTGGTATAGGGTGTAAAACAGTGATATCATCAGTGCTCTGGTTTTCTGTTAATTTTCAGAGCTGGTGGTGGACCACACATAGAGGCCCAGTACAGGCAATTCCCACAACTCACCAAGAGCCAGACGTTCCAAGCAGAGCTCCTCAGCAGTGCCATGTGGTTCTGGATCCTGTGGCACTGCTGGCATGACCCAGATGCAGTAATGGTGAGTTAAATGTAGATTAGGCTCCTAATCATAGTTATGCTTGGTATGTCCTGTCCAATCTAGTTTTGGCAGTTCATAGAGTAAAGGATGGAGACAAAGCCGGTGTCTGTCAAGCAGACTTAACCCCATAATGCCTCTTCTCTCAGGGTCACTTCCCATGGCCTGATGCATCCGCATGGACAGATGAGGAACTGGGGATCCCAGCTGACGATGAGGAATGAGTTGCCCTCTACCCCCAGGTGTGCCTTTTGTCCTGTGTACGGCTACATCAGTCTTCTCCACCACAGGATCTGTGATGCATCCAAGGGATGTTTGTCAATGAGAATGTCTTGTCCTCTGATGGAAGATTGTGTTCATCACGCAGATAGTCATAAGCTGTTGGTTTTATGCACATTTGCATTATTATGGGAAATGGAATGCTTATTCAGTTAGTACAGTATATGCACGAGAGCCCTTCTGTAACAAGATGTGTTAATATGCCCATTTCAATTAGGTTCCTTACTGTAGCAGTGGCATGTTGTAATAGTACTTATCTATTTCTTGCATTTCTAGACCTTGTGTGTGTGCCCAGTCACTACCTGGAGGTTAAGGGTGTCCCGAAAGGCTTTGTTGTACATAGACAAATAAAATTCAATTTATTCTAAAACATATCTTTGGGGTGTGTACATATGGAATGCAATGACTGTTTTTGAATGTGTATAATTAGTTCTAGTCGTTTCCTGTAAAAAAAAAACAACAGCATCAGTTCATTTTTATATTTCCAGGTCACTTTTGAAATGCTGAAACAGTCAATGCATTAAGTAACAGTGTCACAGTAAGCCAGTGTTTATGGTTCAAACCATCTGAAGGACTAATGCACAGAGAAGAAACATGACCATTGATGGAAAAAAAATATGCAAATAGATTTGCATGTAAGAGTTTACGGTAAATTCTGTACAATGAGAGAACTGCTGCTAATAACAAACCCTGCCTGCAGGCTAGCTCTTGTGCTTATTATTACACAGACGAGTGGTGAGGACTTCAACATGCAATAAGAGTTAAGGTGGAAATGTCTGGCAATAGGATTCAACACTATTCTGTGGAGGGGAAGACATTAAAGTAGTGATCTTGGTCATTAGGTGAAATCTCATTAAAGGCTGAGCGATAGACCACAATTACACCAAGGTTTGCTGCACTGCAAGTTGAAATCATAGCACAGCTTTCAAGTGAGATACTGTTCAAAGGGTGCTATTAAAGTTACTTGGCGACTAAGTAAGTCGATGTCATTTAGTGAAATACTCTGTAGACGAGAGAGAGGGTGTCTAAGGATGTCTAAGGACAAGCATTTAGCTCAACACGTACAAGTGGTGTTTGGGAGGGGGTCTGTCAAAAGAAAGATTTTGAATGTCTTGGATGTAGAGTTAAACTTGTTAAGTAGCTAGGCAGAGCTTGAGCATAGATGGTATCATCTCCCCCCCTTCAAAATGTACTTTTCCTCAGATGAAAAAGGACCAATTCAAAAGCACAACTGCTTAGTTAGATGAGAAAGAAGTGGAACAGGAGTCTGGTTGGAAGAACTTGCCTTAGTAGTGTACATAATGTAGCTGGTGATTAAATCAGAGGTTATATCTGTGGCATCATTCCCTGAGAGTGAATAACTACAATTCCAAAATCAAATCTCACACACTCACTTCAGCACCATATCATAGGAATCCCCCCCCCCCTTCAGATTAAAAGGACCACCAAAGATTTTCGTTAGCCTACTTGACGTTGTCTATAGGTGTAGCAGGGCAGGTAACCTTTTGGAGTCACAGTATTACCCATTCTCTTAACACACACAACCCCACTAACCTTTGGAAACCAGAAGAGATATAGGTTCAAATCAAGTTAAGAAACCCTAATTGGACAGAATAGAAGTGGAGAAAAAAAAGTTTTAGTTAGAAATTATCTTACTGACCTACACAATATATCATGACCACATGAAGTCTAAAATGTCCACATATACAATAATCATAAGAGAACAAAAATGAAAATCCGAGGTTTACGGTCAAAATATAATACAATTATTATTCACCTCAATTAATAAATACATAATTCAGAATCCATAAAAAAAATAACATTAAAATCACAAAAAAAAACTAGAAATAAATTAAGCAGGATATTGTACAAGTTGTTTTTCAACCAAGTAAACAACTTACACTATAAAACATTTCTTATTGAGGCAGCACTCTGTGTTAGTCTCCCTTTAACCATCAGAGGGCAGCAAAATCATTTCGATTCTATATAGTGGAGTATGGCTTTCGTATGACCTAGCAAGCATTAAAGCATGTGAAATTCAAATAGAGAAACTTATGATGAACTAATGCAGACAGGTTAAAATGTCATTGTTTTAAACCTGATGGGTTTTTACCCCCCCCCCCCAAAAAAAAACAGTGCAATGATAAATTCGCAATCGTCTTTCAATAGATGAATGACAATGTATCAGGGAATGCTAACCAAGAGAGTGCTGCCTCAAAACTTCTCTCAACGTCATTATTGCTGGTGTGATTGAGATAAGGGGAGTTGGGAGCATGGAGGACGTACAAACATTAAGCACCATTTCGAAAAATTAGCTTAGCACTTTCTTCCCTCAGGGCCAAAAAGGACCCCGCTAGAGAGAGCCCAGACACGGCGCCAGATGGGTCAATGCCAGTCTGTGGAAAGCCAGCGTGTCTATCCCAACTTCCATCTTGTCCTGGGTCTCATCCAGTTCATAGTGCTGCAGATATTCAAGGAAGGCAGCGCTGGGAGATGCAGATGGTGGGACATCACGCAGCCTTCATCAGCCATTAACATTGGCTGAAGATTTGTCTTCAATGTTGCGATGTACTGTAGACCTCATTCCTACCTCATCCAGACATCTAACACTTCCCCATGGCACGTTAATGCCCACTGGAACTCTCTCTAAGTTTCCCTGAAGTTGAGTAATCAACATGCTTTCCCCCCCCATCTTCTCCATTACGTTTTAGAGTGCTTGCAGTGAAGCTGTGCGCTTGATTGGTAGCTTGCTCATGTGAATCCAATACCCTGTGGTCCTAAGCATGCACAGTAAGCCTGTTCGTTTGTGTGTCTGACAACAACAAGTCTTTCAGATGGGCCCTTTCCCCAGGCAGTGATTTCTCCAGGCCAAAAAGGTGTCGACTAAATGTACAGAATAATCTGGATGTGAGGACAGAGGTCTGTTCCCCTCCTTTAGCTTTGCCTGTGGCCCTCAGAGCTCTATACAAAGACGCCATTGTGTCGGTTCATCTTCAGAATCTTCCCCAGTCTCTGCTTGGCCGTGGCCATTCCTTTCTTGGGCCGCTTGCCTGAAAAACAAAACCCAAACCCCACATGAATGGCTGACGTGCTGAATGAAGAGAGAGTTGTGTCACAGTAGCATCCAATCCCTGAGAACATTAACTAATTACTAGACAAATGGAAAGAATAAAATAGTTGGTTGCGTACCTTTCGTGGCCTGGTTGCTGACGGGAGGGGAGTTGGAGGCGTGTCTTTTGGAGGGGTGGAGAGGGGGAGACATTGAGGGATCACAGTACTGGTAGTTGTCGGCCTCTGGGCTGGCGTCGTGGCTCAGGGCCCCAAGGGAGAGGGGCCCCCGATTGTCCCAGGCCTCGCTGCTGCTGTTGCCCTGGCTGTCCATGGGGCTCTTGTCCTCCGCCACACGACGCTGGTGCTGCTCTCGGCGCTCCGGCGAGCCTCGGCTCGGGCTGGACCACCACGGCTCCTGGGAAGTGGCGACCTCGTCTGGCTTGGAGGGGCACAGCAGGCCAGCCATGGACAGCATGCCTTGAATGGCCTCCTCTGTGCTGGGTGAGGTAGGACGTTCTCTGCAGGGACACAGAAGAGTCAATCACAGGCCACCGCACCAGACTCCACAAAAGCCAACTGTGGTCATCTTTACCAGTCAAAAGGGAAGTTCTAAATATAATCTTTGTATGCATAATTGGCACATGCTTCAGTTTCAATTCCATCTCCATCGTTATGAGATTACTAAACCGATGGCGTGAACTTTTAGACATTTCTACAAGAAATCATCCCTTAATAAATAACTCAATTGCTAAAATATTTTTGTGATTCCAATAACAGGAGCTGTGTTTTAGCTCGCCCACGCACAGCGGGTCAGACCACCCACCTTTTGAGTGGCTTGTGTTTGTGCCGGAGGTTCAGGTCTGTTTGGTCCAGCTCTATGGTGTGCCCCGCAGCCCTCTGGGATGAGCCCCTCTCCTCATCATCATCATCATCACTCTGGGAGCTTCCTGAATTTTCCTCAGAAGAGGTGTTTTGCTGCAGAGAGGGAGAGAGACGAGAAACTGGTTGAGGGTTGATACACAACAAATCAAATCAAAGAGTTAAGTTCTCACTGACAAAACCACAGTGGGGGTAGACCATGTTAATATCAGGTACCTGTGTGTTGGAATCACTGTCCGAGTCCATGTCCGACACGTCGGAGTGTCCTGAGGCTTCTTCCCCGAGTTCAGTCTTAACCCTCTCAATACCCCCTGAGAAGGCAAACAGACATCATTAACCACAGATAATGGTAGGAAACATTCCCTCTCCGTGTCCAAGTCAACAGGTTACTAGACCTAGTAAACAACATGACCCGTTAGAAAGCATGGTGTGTCTGGGACAATGAGGTCAATAAACTGACAAAGTTGAGTCAGATTATAAACTATACAACACACACACATATACACATATATACACTCTGTCATCACAGAAAAAGACCACAGTGGCATGCCATTCATTTTCTAATAAAAGCTGAGTACTGGGGTATTGTCCAGACAAAGATTTTTAGTGTAGCAATATTAAGTTTATGAAATTAAATCAGATGTGAAAAATAGGCTATGCAAAAATGTGGGCACCCTTCTCATTCTGTTGATTTGAATACCTGTAACTACTTAGCACTAACTAATTAGAACACACAATTGGTTTGGTGAGCTCATTAAGCCTTGAACTTCATAGACAAGTGCATCCAATCATGAGAAAAGGTATTTAAGGCCAATTGCAAGTTGTTGTTCTCTTTGACTCTCCTCTGAAGAGTAGCAACATGGGGGCCTCAAAACAACTCTCAAATGACCTGGAAACAAAGGTTGTTCAACATTATGGTTTAGAGGAAGGCTACAAAAAGCTATCGCAGAGATTTAAGCTGTCAGTGTCCACTGTGAGGAACATAGTGAGGAAATGGAAGACCCCAGGCACAGTTCTTGTTAAGGCCAGAAGTGGCAGGCCAAGTAAAATATCGGAGAGGCGAAGGATGGTGAGAACGGTCAAAAACAGCCCACAGACCACCTCCAAAGATCTACAACATCATCTTGCAGCAGATGGTGTCACTGTGCATCGTTCAACAATTCAGCACACTTTGCACAAGGAGAAGCTGTATGGGTGAGTGATGTGGAAGAAGCCTTTTCTGCACACATGCCACAAACAGAGTCGCTTGAGGTGTGCAAACGCACATTTGGACAAGCCAGCTTAATTTTGGAATATGGTGCTGTGGACTGATGAAAAAAAGGTATGAGTTATTTGGTCATAACAAGGGACGTTATGCACGGCGGCAAAAGATCACAGCGTTCCAAGAAAAACACTTGCTACCCACAGTAAAATATGGTGGGGGTTCCATCAAGCTGTGGGGCTGTGTGGCCAGTGCCGGTACTGGGAATCTTGTTCAAGTTGAGGGTCGCATGGATTCCACTCAATATCAGCAGATTCTTGGGAATAATGTTGAAGAATCAGTCAAAGTTTAAGTTACGCCGGGGCTGAATATTTCAACAAGACAACGACCCAAAACACTGCTCAAAATCTACCCGGGTATTTATGCAGAGGAACAAGTACAATGTTCTGGAATGGCCATCCCAGTCCCCAGACCTGAATATCATTAAGAATCTGTGGGATGCTTTGAAGCGGGCTGTCCATGCTCGGCAACCCTCAAACCTAACTGGAGATGTTTTGTAAGGAGGAATGGTCCAAAATACCTTCATCCAGAATCTAGACACTCATTAGAGGCTATGGGAAGCGTCTAGAGGCTGTTATATTAGCAAAAGGAGGCTCTACTAAATATTGATGTGATTTTTCTATTGGGGTGCCCAAATTTATGCACCTGTCTAATTTTGTTTTGATGCATATTGCACATTTTCTGTTAATCCAATAAACCTCATTTCACTACTGAAATATTACTGTGTCCATCAGTTATTTGATAGATCAAAATGAAATTGTTGATCCAAACACCCAATTATTTATAAATGGAAATCATGGAAATTGTCAGGGGTGCCCAAACTTTTTCATACGACTGTATATACATACATAGTGAATTGCTTCAGCATCATGACTTACTGAGGTGTCCTGGTTCCTCCTCTCCTCCCATAGTGCTGTGCTGCCGTTCCTGGTCTGACTCCGTCTTCATCTCCTCTCTGCTCTTCAGCTGGCCCACGGACGGCCTCTCACTCTCCGCCTTCACCGGGCTGCTAGCCGTGCTACTACCTGGTCTCCTCTCGTCTCGGATGATCCGTCCGTTGTGCAGCGTGAGACGCAGGTGTGTGTCTGGGTTCTCAGCAGCAGCGGCAGAGGCGGTGGACACCATGTTGAACTTCCCATGCACCGGGGGACAGAAGGTAGGGTCCTGTGGTAGAGACAGAGTTATAGGACTCATTCAACACAGGTATCAGACGTTTCTATTGAATTGTATGACTCTTTATAACATGGGAACAGTATTGATTTTTGTAGTAGTAATGAAAGGAAAATACTAAATGTGGTTTATTGATTGATCTTATGATCATTTCCAATAATAACAAGGCATTTAAATGTGACATATGCCAGAGAGCGTGTGACATTCTAGTTTTACGTTGTGGGAGTTTGACCTGCTCCTCTCACCTCCTCCAGAGGGCCCACCACCAGCCTCCTGAGCACCTCTCTGGTGTGCAGCTCCAGGATCTCCAGGTTAGAGGGAACCTTAGGGCCCTGCTCCTGCTGCTCCCGGAGCCTCCGGGCTGCCCGCCGTGCCTGACGGGCCGGGCACACCCTCTCCAGCGTGGAGCGCGTGGCCGGACACTGGCCTCCACCGCTTCCCTGAGATTTCACTGGCTTGTTGGTGCCACCACTGCTGGCCTGGTCTTCCTGTTGGAACACACACACACACAACATAACAAAACACCATTATAGGAGGGAGGGGTTTGAACACAACCTCAATCTTTAAATCTAATCTACGTATATGGACAAGGAAGCCGCAAGAGACAGATTGGCAGTTACAAATAAGGTGCAACAAATCCATCACGTCAGTGACATACTGCATGATCCTGAAAGATGGATTTGAAGCACTTCTCATACAGCCCCTCAGATCGAGTGCTCTTCCACCTACACAAAGGTGATGCTCCTCAGGCCCTCCATCCCCAGACCTTACCTCCAGGTAGCGGATTTCCTTGGTCAGCTCTTTAATGAGACGGTTGGGCCTGATATGGTCCGGGACCTCGCTGGTGGGCTCCGTAACCTGCAGTCAGAATGTTCCATACACACAATTAAGGTGGAGTTGAACAGAGAGGCTGTGTTTCCACCACTGGCACAGTGTCATCAGATCCGGGGAAAACCACTATGACCCCCTCCCAACCCCCCCATCATCAGAGCTCAGCTGGGAGATAAACCATTCAGTCTAGATATTCATCAGCCAACAGAGTCAGGTGCAAGAATAGAGAAGGTGAAGCCAGTACCATCACCCAAAGATAATATGGAAAAAAAATCACATTTCATTCTGTGCCCCTCACCTCTCGCTTCAGCCAGGTTTTCAGTGGACTGATTAAAGATTTCACTCCCTCCACTAGGTAGGTCTGGGGCGGGCAGTTGTCTTCTCGCAACTCTGAGAAAGAGAACAAAGGCGTTATATTTGTTATGATGCATGCAAAATAAAATGTAAAAAGCCAATAAATATATTGTAGTATCATGTGGATTTTACAGCTTCAGTCACCTTTCAGGGTCTCCAGCAGGTTCTTGGCCACATACCAGCAGATAGCCTCAAAGTAGGGAAACTTGAAGAGGTCTGGAGTCTTCAGACGACGCTCCATCTCGTAACACCTGAGCTGCATGCCAATGTTGAGGTTGTGGAGGAAGTTGCCTCCGAACGCCATGCAATCCTGAGAGGTGAGGACGGCATGGATCCATCCTGCAGAGGGCAGCACACACACACACACACAGTCAATGTTTGACTCACTGACTGGTAATACATGGACACTGGCTAGGTGGTGTATTCGTCAAACGGCAGCCAAGCATCGATCATCATGTCACCAGAATAAGACCCATTGGAAAGGAGCATCAAGCCTATCACCTTGCACTTTGCACTTTCACCCCCCTGGGAAGTTCACAAGTTTTATCATCTGTATCCTAATAAACTGCATGGTTTCATGAGTCGTAGTGGGAATACCACACACCATGTCATCGCGTGATTCCAAGTTTACTTCAATATGATGGTTATTATATCAATATTTGCACACAAAGGCAGTTCCATCGCATAGTTCATTTTATCGACACAAAAATCGACATCTTGTCCAGCGCATTTTGTTTTGACGACAATTGGAAAGTTTACAGACAAATGTTGCGTTTCCGTCAGGTCTGTCGTCACATTCCCTCTCCGACATCTACTTTACTGGCATAAAAAGGTTGGTATTTGACACACAAACACCCAACCTGATAAAAACCGACACACACACACACTGTTGGCACACAAACTGACAACACAAACATACAGGGTCATATCAGGCCTGCCTGACCTGGTCAAGATAAAGCAGTGCTCTTTATACCTCCGGAGAGAACAGAAAGCAGAGACGGCGGTGACGCAGCACTGATACTGCAGGCACTGACGCGGTTACAGGGTTACCGCGGTTGAGCGGCCAAGTATGTTGTGCTCTACCCCCTCCCCAAATATCTATCCCACCTCTCCACACCCCCTGAACCCCCTGGAAAAGACACAGCTGAAGCCCTGGTCATGATTAGTCTTAACCTTTACTCAAGATATAAAACATTTTTTTTGTGTGTGTGTGTGTGTGAATTTTTTCTCCCCAATTTCATGGTATCCAATTGTTAGTAGCTACTATCTTGTCTCATTGCTACAACTCCTGTACGGGCTCGGGAGAGACGAAGGTTGAAAGTCATGCGTCCTCCGATACACAACCTAACCAAGCCGCACTGCTTCTTAACACAGCGAGCATCCAACCTGGATTGTGCGTCGCCCCACGGACCTCCCGGCCGCGGCCGGTTACGAACCCAGAGTCTCTGGTGGCACAGCTGGCGCTGCAGTACAGCACCCTTAACCACTGCGCCACCCGGGAGGCAATTTTAAAACGTGTGGGTTTTCATTCTTGTTCCTATGGGAGTATTGACACAGAAATGTATGGATACCCTGAACTTTTGAAAAGTCTGTTGAGTTGCACACGATTGCTGTTCTGAACCGATTGCATATCCTGTATAGTTTTACATCGTCCTCAGGTGATCTCCACAGGCAAAAAAAACATGGAACCCTGTGATCTACAAATGTAATACGACCCCCCCATCAGGTAAGCTTATGGAAGGATCATTGTGGTGATAACAGAGATGGTGAGATGGGGTTAAATCACTAAAGGACATGAGTGAAACCCCTCTAAAAGCCATCTGGAGTTAATGAGGAGAACAAGGAGCATGTGTTAACCATGAGGTTCTGCTTACTGCGGTCGCCCGTTCACGGCTCTCTAGACGTGTTACGTCATCAAGACATGGGGTGGAATGTGAGAGGTGAATTACAGGTCACATGCTATAGCAGAGGCTTGGCTGAGGATAAAGTAGGCCCAAGAGCTTCTAATATGGTCGCTTTCACGACATTACTGGTGCCGTTGTTCCATTAGGGAACTTCCTATTGTGTTACGACAATATAGACAGACGGGTGTGTCTAGGCTGTGGCTGAGCAAAGATTCCTTTTCCAAATTCACTTGGCAATGACATGTCATCAGTGTTTTTCCAGGCAGGCACCCTGGGAAACTTGACTGTTTTTGTTTTTTGAGGATATAGACAGGTTTCTCTACGGAGGGGCAGACAAGACTACCAGTCTATTTATACACCAAAAGCAGGCATGTGAGAGAGGTATTTAAGGACACAGTGGAAAAGGTCTTTTAAGGACACTGTCTAATTCCAGAGGGGTTTCTGTGTCACACGCTCACAGGGCCAGTCTCCATCGTCAGTAGTAACCCCTCTTCATCTACACTTTCGTTCCAGGAACACAAGCTGTTTAGCTCTTCAGGAAAACTAAACACATGGCCTGTTACAAGAGAAGGCAGTGGAGGCTGCTGAGGGGAGGACTGCTCATAATGTCTGGAATGGAGCAAATGGGATGGTATCAAACACATGGTTTCCATGTGTTTCCATTCCTCCCCACTTAAGGTGCCACCAGCCTCCTGTGACACACACACCTGTGGGGATGAGCAGCGTGGTTCCTTGCTGCACCACACACTTGTAGCACTTGTCCACCTTGTCCCCGAAGAACACCTCACTCTGGTTGGGGGAGGAGCTCCACGCCTCGTATAGTGCAAGGTTGGCCTGGGTCGGCTTGATCATGTAGAATACCTTCTCACCCTGGAAACATAGAGAGTAGAGAGTTAACGAGAGTTCATTAAAAAATAAACATTTTAACCCAAAAAACATCAGAATGTGACTAAAATTAGAAGCACTCAGATGCCTGCAAAGATGTTTCATTTCAGACACACAGATGCGTTTGACTTTCACACCAGGGGATTTTTTCTTCCTGTTTTTCACAAGCTGAGCTGCACATTGCTTCTATAGCGAAGGAGAGTGCTTGCCTGCCAGCCTGGCGATGTCACCATGAACACAAAGCACAGTTTGTGATTAGCAGTGGTTGGTTACTTTGTTGCCGTTGGAGGGATCATTTATTACCACGGCGGGGACAGAATTCCCCCTGGAACTTCCGCCAGGGTACCAATCAGCCTAGATTGCTCTAAATAGCTCCCCCATGTACAAACATACTTGATTAAATGTCAGCGCGCATTACAAGTGGTGAGAGGAATGCCAAAGAGCGAGCCAGGCCAGCGATTTATCACCAAATAATGTTGTGGACACAGTTGATTTCATTGACTTGCCAAACTGCACTCAGCTCACTGCTAGGATTTGATAGTTACATGTCCTACATGGACACTAGGCTAACACCCACTCACCCAGAGAACGTGGTACCACACAGAGGTGCCGCCGAAGTCGATGTGGAAGTCAGTGTAGCTGTTCTTAACCCCCATGAGGCAGTACTTCTGGACAAAGGGCTTGGGGAAGAAGGAGTCATCTGGCCAGTAGTTCTCCACCCAGGACATGTTCTGAGCTACGTCAGGTACCACCACCTGATCTGCCATCCTGGGGGGGAGAGAGTGAGCGGTAAGAGGGGTATGGCTACTTAAGAGGGTTAAAATCACAGTAAAAAGTGCTGAAATTGACTAAATAATGAGATCATTGATAATACGTAGTTTGATCACTTTTGTCATGAGCTGTACATAATGTATTGTTGAATGTTTGTGTTCATTCTTGTTTTTCTCTTGTGAATCATGAAGAACTTGACAGCAGTCTGTGGATGCTCTTGGTTTCTGTTTGCATGTCTTGTAAATAGCATTAATTTAAAATGTATCCATTTGAATGGAGAGAGAGTCTGCAATGGATTATTAGAAGTAGGACCACATTACAGCTTACCTGGTATCAGAGAACTCCAGGCTGATAACGTTGAGCACCTTGGGCCGATGAGGCTTGTAGTAGTACTTAATAAACTCTTTCAGCTTCATCTTGCTGTCTGCTTGCCTGGCCACGTCGATGACGTCAATGACTTTGTCACCGCCTGTGGACGACAAGAGAATGATGACCAAGCCGTCATATAGTGGAGCAGACAGCAAAACGTGGTATCAGTCTGCCCATGGAATCATCATCATTTTGTGTCTACAGTTGCACCATTCAGCCAGATATAATACATCTGGTTAAGGAGAAAGGACCATTCCTACTGAAATGACAGACACCAGGGATAACCATTTTAAATGGGAGTCAGTGGGCGAGGGGATCTGAACTCTGAAGCTCTCTGGCATTTCCATGTCTCTGTACAACTCCTAAGGGAGATACCGGCACAGCCAATACACCATAGGAGTGGATGGAGTGGGGGGCGGGGGGTGAGGGCCAGACAATCTGTCCAGTCCATATGAGTCCCAGAGGTGGAGACTGGGGAAGGGGCCACTGTCTTTAATGGGTGTGAGGGTAAAAACCCACCAGCACTCACACACACAGCTGGGAGGCAGTGAATCAAACGACACAGTGAAAGCCGAGGAGAGAGAGGGCCGGAAACGGGGGCCTGTCGGCAGTGTGGGGACAGGACAGCTGGTGCTTGTGTGATCCTCCCACCACCAACCCACACACCCCTAATGTTCCCCAACCCCCTACACACCACACACACAGCGGGTCCAGCTGGACAGCGTCTGATGACAGTGAACAGCTGGAGTTAGGGTAGCTAGCCAAACAGAGAGAGCAGAACAGAGTGTGTTCGTTCTGTCAGTACCAGCCAACAAGCCCAAAACAGACCATAGTAAATACTCCACACTACACCTTTATATTGGCTGGTAGCACATGGTCAAACTATTCCTGTGTTTTAAGCAATGCACCGACACCTGGCATTCACTCCAGCTAGACCCTGTAGGGTGCTTCCAGACACCAACCTTTCACATGATATTTAGACTGAAAACTTCACCTACCCCCAACGAGGAGGAACAACATTAAGTACTGGGAGGTGACAAATGCCAGGTTTATCCTAAGCTGTCCGACCATAGTCTAGGCTTGGGTAACCCCAGGAGACAGCAGGTTCCAGGCCTGTCCCCCATTGTGTCCCAACTGTAAGGAGGTAGGTAACTTGATCCTGCTTGTGTTCTGTCTCCACCCAGTCACAACACCTGTGCTGAGCAGCTTAATGCTCAACCATCAGAGGGTGGAATATGAACTTCCATGATAAAACACAAGCAGCTTAATGCTCAACGGAGCATGGCAGAGGGTGGAATATGAACTTCCATGATAAAACACAAGCAGCTTAATGCTCAACGGAGCATGGCAGAGGGTGGAATATGAACTTCCATGATAAAACACAAGCAGCTCAACGGAACATGGCAGAGGGTGGAATATGAACTTCCATGATAAAACACAAGCAGCTTAATGCTCAACGGAGCATGGCAGAGGGTGGAATATG
Organism: Oncorhynchus nerka; assembly: GCF_034236695.1. Taxonomy (NCBI): domain Eukaryota; kingdom Metazoa; phylum Chordata; class Actinopteri; order Salmoniformes; family Salmonidae; genus Oncorhynchus; species Oncorhynchus nerka. The sequence continues at coordinate 24,429,442 of NC_088403.1, read as the reverse complement.
AACTTCCATGATAAAACACAAGCAGCTTAATGCTCAACGGACCGTGGCAGAGGGTGGAATATGAACTTCCATGATAAAACACAAGCAGCTTAATGCTCAACGGAGCATGGCAGAGGGTGGAATATGAACTTCCATGATAAAACACAAGCAGCTTTGGGTTGCGTTGGGCATCCAGTCGGTCCAGATAGCTGTGGGTTAGTAATGGGCTTGTAATAGGAGCCTTGTGGTACCAGGCCTTTCTATTCTATAGAGAGCAGAGGTGGTCCTGTTGGGGGCTGAGGAAGACCTGCCCTCCCCTCCTGTAGGGCTTATTCAGCCTTTGGGAGATGATTGATAAAGGGGCTAAATACCCTCTGAACCTGGCAACCTGTTTGTTTGATGGACAGATGGCGTCCGCACAACGTTAGGCGCTCATTATCTGACAGAGAATGCATTCATTAGCTTTTAATTATATTCTATTTCAAAGCAATAGGTGCAGGCCACATATGTCCTATCAAATGGGCATCCCGTGCAGTAGACAGGCAGTGGATGGGTTGGTGATCAGTCTTAGCTGTGCTACATGCTAAATGTCTGCCCTACTACCCCACTTATTTACTTAGACAGAGAAAAGCCCAGGGTGCTTGAGCATGCCCCCCCACGTATACACTCTCACTCTCTATGTCCTTACCGACAACTTGCTCCACATCTTTGACAGAGAAGGATGGTTGAGGCAGCCTGAGTCCCAGTCCCTCTATGTTGGACACAGCGATGGGGTACTGCCAGCCGTGGCTTTCCAGGTACCTCTGGGTCACCTGCTCCCCAGCCATCCACTGCAGGATCTCATCCCCACTGCAACACACACACACACAGACAGACAATGGTTCATGGCTAATTCCTGTTGATATGTTCAACTCTATGTAAATACCCAATGAGAGAAATTAAGAACATAATACATGTTAAGTATTGTGACTAAAACAAAGATCACAGTCTTGTTCATAGAAACACAACTGCTGAGGAAACGTGCGTTTTCTGTGCAGGTGTGAGAGTGGGTCTAGCTTGGCATTAGAGTCCTCGGTGGTAGGTGTTCTGGGCTCCTACCTGGCAAAGGTCCTGTTCTGGAGCTCCTTGACAAACACAGAGGTGCCAGCCTGCACTGGTTTAGTGCCATCGTCCTGCTCGGTGTAGTCATGCCTGTGCCAGTTGTTGCGCTTTTTCACTGCAAGAGGAGAAACGCAGAACATCAGACTCACAAAACGCCACAGCCTTCACTGGCCATGAAAACGATCACTATAGCCAGTGACAGACCTGAGACAAATGATTACTGTATTCAATTTTCTTCCCTTAAACCAACAGAGCCTTGTGAATTATGGATAGTCATTAGTCTTGATAATATATTTTCCCCGTTCATCCCCGAGCACAGAGGCCAAGGTGAGGGCTAGGACCCATTTAAGTCAAAAGATTACAGCTCCATTCAATTAGCCTGTTAATGTCTGGCCCCAGGCTCTCAGGGGTCAGGCTCCTCTAAATCAGACTGGAGACTATGCTGCTCTCCTGGGGACAGTCCATCAGCCATGAAGGGAGAGAGAGGGGGAGGGATGGAGAAAAAGAGGAAGAGTGAACAGGCATGGGGGACGGAACAAATAGAGAGCGATAAAGAGAGAGAGCGCGGGAGAGAGAGATAAAGAGAGAGAGCGCGGGAGAGAGAGATAAAGAGAGAGAGCGCGGGAGAGAGCGCGGGAGAGAGCGCGGGAGAGAGAGAGATAAAGAGAGAGAGCGCGGGAGAGAGAGATAAAGAGAGAGAGCGCGGGAGAGAGCGCGGGAGAGAGCGCGGGAGAGAGAGAGATAAAGAGAGAGAGCGCGGGAGAGAGAGAGATAAAGAGAGAGAGCGCGGGAGAGAGAGATAAAGAGAGAGAGCGCGGGAGAGAGAGAGATAAAGAGAGAGAGAGCGTGGGAGAGAGAGAGATAAAGAGAGAGAGCGCGGGAGAGAGAGAGATAAAGAGAGAGAGCGCGGGAGAGAGAGAGATAAAGAGAGAGCGCGCGGGAGAGAGAGAGATAAAGAGAGATGGTAGTAAAACAGATAGGAGAGAAAAGAGATGGAGAGAGACCGACTGAGGAAGAGAAGACAGGATGGACAGACAGCGACACACACAGAAACAGACTGGAATACTGACTCAAGGAGGGTCCGTGTTGGGGTTCACAGTTAGGACAGTGGTAAACGTCAATATCCACCGCATGGTGCTCCTCCACCTGGACACAGCTGTGGGGAGACAGGAGACATCACATTACTGTCAGTATATACACAATTGAAGTCAGAAGTCTACACCTTAAATGCATTCAAACTCAGTTTCACAATTCCTGACATTTAATCCTAGTAAAAAAAATCCCTGTCTTAGGTCAGTTAGGATCACCACTTTATTTTAAGAATGTCCGTTCCATGATCTCGCCATCACGGTTGACAACTCCATTGTGTCCTCCTCCCAGAGCGCTAAGAACCTTGGCGTGATCCTGGACAACACCCTGTCGTTCTCAACTAACATCAAGGCGGTGGCCCGTTCTTGTAGGTTCATGCTCTACAACATGCGCAGAGTACGACCCTGCCTCACACAGGAAGCAGCGCAGGTCCTAATCCAGGCACTTGTCATCTCCCGTCTGGATTACTGCAACTCGCTGTTGGCTGGGCTCCCTGCCTGTGCCATTAAACCCCTACAACTCATCCAGAACGCCGCAGCCCGTCTGGTGTTCAACCTTCCCAAGTTCTCTCACGTCACTCCGCTCCTCCGCTCTCTCCACTGGCTTCCAGTTGAAGCTCGCATCCGCTACAAGACCATGGTGCTTGCCTACGGAGCTGTGAGGGGAACGGCACCTCAGTACCTCCAGGCTCTGATCAGGCCCTACACCCAAACAAGGGCACTGCGTTCATCCACCTCTGGCCTGCTCGCCTCCCTACCACTGAGGAAGTACAGTTCCCGCGCAGCCCAGTCAAAACTGTTCGCTGCTCTGGCCCCCCAATGGTGGAACAAACTCCCTCACGACGCCAGGACAGCGGAGTCAATCACCACCTTCCGGAGACACCTGAAACCCCACCTCTTTCAGGAATACCTAGGATAGGATAAAGTAATCCTTCTCACCCCCCTTAAAAGATTTAGATGCACTATTGTAAAGTGGCTGTTCCACTGGATGTCTTAAGGTGAACGCACCAATTTGTAAGTCGCTCTGGATAAGAGCGTCTGCTAAATGACTTAAATGTAAATGTAAAGTGAAATGTCAGAATAATAGTAGAGAGAAATATTTATTTAAACTTATTTTTTTCATCACATTCCCAGTGGGTCAGAAGTTTACATACATAGTTTACGTATTTGGTAACATTGCCTATAAATAGTTTCACTTGGGTCAAACATTTCAGGTAGCCTTCCACAAGCTTCCCACAATAAATTGGGTGAATTTGGGCCCATTCCTCCTGACAGAGCTGGTGTAACTGAGTCTGGTTTGTAGGCCTCTTTGCTTGTGCAGGCTTTTTCAGTTCTGCCCACAAATTTTCTATAGGATTGAAGTCAGGGCGTTGTGATGGCCACTCCAATACCTTGACGTGGTTGTCCGTAAGCCATTTTGCCACAACTTTGGAAGTAGTGTCCATTTGCAACCAAGCTTTAACTTCCTAACTGATGTCTTGAGATGTTGCTTCAATATATCCACATAATTTGCCTGCCTCATGATGCCATCTATTTTGTGAAGTGCACCCGTCCCTCCTGCAGCAAAGCACCCCCACAACATGATGCTGCCACCCCCGTGCTTCACGGTTGGGATGGTGTTCTTCGGGTTGCAAGCCTCCCACTTTTTCCTCCAAACATAAATGGCCATTATGGCCAAACAGTTCTGTTTTTGTTTCATCAGACCAGAGGACATTTCTCCAAAAAGTAAGCAAGCAAAGAGGCACCGAGTTTGAAGGTAGGCCTTGAAATACATTCACAGGTACACCTCCAATTGACTCGAATTATGTCAATTAGCCTATCAGAAGCTTTGACATAATTTTCTGGAATTTTCCATGCTGTTTAAAAGGCACAGTCAACTTAGTGTATGTAAACGCAGCCACTGCCAGCTAGCCTACTTCAGCAGTACTGTATCATTTTTAATCATTTTAGTCAATAAGAATAGCAGCACTGTAGAAACTATTACCCTCAACTGAACGACTTGATTAGTGTAGTGTTAGCTAGCTACATAGTTGTCTTTGCTGTCTTCGTATCCAAGATAATTGTGTAGTTTAGAGTGTGTAGTTTTTAGAGTGATTATCTTAATTTACCGAGGTTAGCTAGCCAGCTATTTGTCGTCCTTAACGTAGGAGACACTGCTAGCTAGCCAACAGCTAGCCAACGTCTACCGATTAGAACTCAACAACCCGGTCGCATTCCGCCTCGCTCCACAGGTAGTATCACATTTTCATTTCATCTCATTACAGTACAACGGTTTGATTTGTTTGATCGTAGCTAGCTACATAGCTAGCTACATAGCCGTCTCTGTATCAAAGATAATTGTGTAGTCTAGAGCGATTTTCTAGGTTACCTAGCCAGCTATTGTCGTTCTTTTAACGCAACGTAACGTAATCAACACTGCTAGCTAGCCAGCTGGCCCCAAATCAACAACGCAGCCACTGCCAGCTAGCCTACTTCAGCAGTACTGTATCATTTTTAATCATTTTAGTCAATAAGATTCTTGCTACGTAAGCTCAACTTTCTGAACATTCGAGACGTGTAGTCCACTTGTCATTCAATCTCCTTTGCATTAGCGTAGCCTCTTCTGTAGCCTGTCAACTATGTGTCTGTCTATCCCTGTTCTCTCCTCTCTGCACAGACCATACAAACGCTCCACACCGCGTGGCCGCGGCCACCTAATCTGGTGGTCCCAGCACGCACGACCCACGTGGAGTTCCAGGTCTCCGGTAGCCTCTGGAACTGCCGATCTGCGGCCAACAAGGCAGAGTTCATCTCAGCCTATGCCTCCCTCCAGTCCCTCGACTTCTTGGCACTGACGGAAACATGGATCACCACAGATAACACTGCTACTCCTACTGCTCTCTCTTCGTCCGCCCACGTGTTCTCGCACACCCGAGAGCTTCTGGTCAGCGGGGTGGTGGCACCGGGATCCTCATCTCTCCCAAGTGGTCATTCTCTCTTTCTCCCCTTACCCATCTGTCTATCGCCTCCTTTGAATTCCATGCTGTCACAGTTACCAGCCCTTTCAAGCTTAACATCCTTATCATTTATCGCCCTCCAGGTTCCCTCGGAGAGTTCATCAATGAGCTTGATGCCTTGATAAGCTCCTTTCCTGAGGACGGCTCACCTCTCACAGTTCTGGGCGACTTTAACCTCCCCACGTCTACCTTTGACTCATTCCTCTCTGCCTCCTTCTTTCCACTCCTCTCCTCTTTTGACCTCTCCCTCTCACCTTCCCCCCCTACTCACAAGGCAGGCAATACGCTCAACCTCATCTTTACTAGATGCTGTTCTTCCACTAACCTCATTGCAACTCCCCTCCAAGTCTCCGACCACTACCTTGTATCCTTTTCCCTCTCGCTCTCATCCAACACTTCCCACACTGCCCCTACTCAGATGGTATCGCGCCGTCCCAACCTTCGCTCTCTCTCCCCCGCTACTCTCTCCTCTTCCATCCTATCATCTCTTCCCTCTGCTCAAACCTTCTCCAACCTATCTCCTGATTCTGCCTCCTCAACCCCACTTTCTGCATCATTTGACTCTCTATGTCCCCTATCCTCCAGGCCGGCTCGGTCCTCCCCTCCCGCTCCGTGGCTCGACGTCTCATTGCGAGCTCACAGAACAGGGCTCCGGGCAGCCAAGCGGAAATGGAGGAAAACTCGCCTCCCTGCGGACCTGGCATCCTTTCACTCCCTCCTCTCTACATTTTCATCTTCTGTCGCTGCTGCTAAAGCCACTTTCTACCACTCTAAATTCCAAGCATCTGCCTCTAACCCTAGGAAGCTCTTTGCCACCTTCTCCTCCCTCCTGAATCCTCCTCCCCCTCCCCCCCTCCCTCTCTGCAGATGACTTCGTCAACCATTTTGAAAAGAAGGTCGACGAGATCCGATCCTCGTTTGCTAAGTCAAACGACACCGCTGGTTCTGCTCACACTGCCCTACCCTGTGCTCTGACCTCTTTCTCCCCTCTCTCTCCAGATGAAATCTCGCGTGACGGCCGGCCGGCCGGCCGCCCGCCCAACAACCTGCCCGCTTGACCCTATCCCCTCCTCTCTTCTCCAGACCATTTCCGGAGACCTTCTCCCTTACCTCACCTCGCTCATCAACTCATCCCTGACCGCTGGCTACGTCCCTTCCATCTTCAAGAGAGCGAGAGTTGCACCCCTTCTGAAAAAACCTACACTCGATCCCTCCGATGTCAACAACTACAGACCAGTATCCCTTCTTTCTTTTCTCTCCAAAACTCTTGAACGTGCCGTCCTTGGCCAGCTCTCCCGCTATCTCTCTCAGAATGACCTTCTTGATCCAAATCAGTCAGGTTTCAAGACTAGTCATTCAACTGAGACTGCTCTTCTTTGTATCACGGAGGCGCTCCGCAATGCTAAAGCTAACTCTCTCTCCTCTGCTCTCATCCTTCTAGACCTATCGGCTGCCTTCGATACTGTGAACCATCAGATCCTCCTCTCCACCCTCTCCGAGTTGGGCATCTCCGGCGCGGCCCACGCTTGGATTGCGTCCTACCTGACAGGTCGCTCCTACCAGGTGGCGTGGCGAGAATCCGTCTCCTCACCACGTGCTCTCACCACTGGTGTCCCCCAGGGCTCTGTTCTAGGCCCTCTCCTATTCTCGCTATACACCAAGTCACTTGGCTCTGTCATAACCTCACATGGTCTCTCCTATCATTGCTATGCAGACGACACACAATTAATCTTCTCCTTTCCCCCTTCTGATGACCAGGTGGCGAATCGCATCTCTGCATGTCTGGCAGACATATCAGTGTGGATGACGGATCACCACCTCAAGCTGAACCTCGGCAAGACGGAGCTGCTCTTCCTCCCGGGGAAGGACTGCCCGTTCCATGATCTCGCCATCACGGTTGACAACTCCACTGTGTCCTCCTCCCAGAGCGCTAAGAACCTTGGCGTGATCCTGGACAACACCCTGTCGTTCTCAACTAACATCAAGGCGGTGGCCCGTTCCTGTAGGTTCATGCTCTACAACATCCGCAGAGTACGACCCTGCCTCACACAGGAAGCGGCGCAGGTCCTAATCCAGGCACTTGTCATCTCCCGTCTGGATTACTGCAACTCGCTGTTGGCTGGGCTCCCTGCCTGTGCCATTAAACCCCTACAACTCATCCAGAACGCCGCAGCCCGTCTGGTGTTCAACCTTCCCAAGTTCTCTCACGTCACCCCGCTCCTCCGCTCTCTCCACTGGCTTTCAGTTGAAGCTCGCATCCGCTACAAGACCATGGTGCTTGCCTACGGAGCTGTGAGGGGAACGGCACCTCAGTACCTCCAGGCTCTGATCAGGCCCTACACCCAAACAAGGGCACTGCGTTCATCCACCTCTGGCCTGCTCGCCTCCCTACCACTGAGGAAGTACAGTTCCCGCTCAGCCCAGTCAAAACTGTTCGCTGCTCTGGCCCCCCAATGGTGGAACAAACTCCCTCACGACGCCAGGACAGCGGAGTCAATCACCACCTTCCGGAGACACCTGAAACCCCACCTCTTTAAGGAATACCTAGGATAGGATAAAGTAATCCTTCTCACCCCCCCCTTAAAATATTTAGATGCACTATTGTGAAGTGGCTGCTCCACTGGATGTCATAAGGTGAATGCACCAATTTGTAAGTCGCTCTGGATAAGAGCGTCTGCTAAATGACTTAAATGTAAACTTCCGACCCACTGGAATTGTGATACAGTGTATTATAAGTGAAATAATCTGTCTGTAAACAATTGTTGGAAAAATGACTTGGTGTCATGCACAAAGTATATGTCCTAACTGACTTGCCAAACTATAGTTTGTTAACAAGAAATTTGTGGAGTGGTGGAAAAACATGTTTTAATGACATCCGACTTCAACTGTTAAAGAGACAGACAGGACCATGACAGCCTGGTCCCAATATTTGGGGTCACATTGACCATAGAGGTTGGCAAGTCACTACAAACAAATCTGGGACCAGGCTAGCGCCATGGTGTTTTCACTTTCAGATCCAATAAATCAACTGACGGGACAAGAGACTGTTCTCTCCAGGATCATAACACCAGAGAAGCTGTTGTGGAAACAGGCTCTCTCTCACTGATATCTCCATCCATGGTTTCAGGGCCCATGCTCTGGAGAGTTTGAGGGATTGAGAGAGTTTTGTACACAAAAGGAGTAAGCCCAATGCATGAAATACTTGACTTTGTCTGGGGGGGGGCGACTCCTACTTACATGATTTAAAGCCTTTGGGAAAAGGGGTCACATACAAGTTTCTCTCACTGGGTCATCCTTTGGGCCAGACTTGAGACTTACGAGACACAAAAGATATCATGGTTTTGCTAAACTGACACCCTGTTCTGACACTCTGTGTGGCTGTGGATAGTGATGTATAGGAGGAGCAGAGAGAGGCTAGAGGTAAACATAGAGCCAGAAACACTACAGAGTGGTGTTGTATATGAGGAGCAGGGAGAGGTTAGAGGTTAACACAGAGCCAGAAACACTACAGAGTGGTGTTGTATATGAGGAGCAGGGAGAGGTTAGAGGTAAACACAGAGCCAGAAACACTACAGAGTGGTGTTGTATATGAGGAGCAGGGAGAGGTTAGAGGTAAACACAGAGCCAGAAACACTACAGAGTGGTGTTGTATATGAGGAGCAGGGAGAGGTTAGAGGTTAACACAGAGCCAGAAACACTACAGAGTGGTGTTGTATATGACAGGCAGGGAGAGGTTAGAGGTTAACACAGAGCCAGAAACATGACAGAGTGGTGTTGTATATGAGGAGCAGGGAGAGGTTAACACAGAGCCAGAAACACTACAGAGTGGTGTTGTATATGAGGAGCAGGGAGAGGTTAGAGGTAAACACAGAGCCAGAAACACTACAGAGTGGTGTTGTATATGAGGAGCAGGGAGAGGTTAGAGGTTAACACAGAGCCAGAAACACTACAGAGTGGTGTTGTATATGAGGAGCAGGGAGAGGTTAGAGGTAAACACAGAGCCAGAAACACTACAGAGTGGTGTTGTATATGAGGAGCAGGGAGAGGTTAGAGGTAAACACAGAGCCAGAAACACCACAGAGTGGTGTTGTATATGAGGAGCAGGGAGAGGTTAGAGGTAAACACAGAGCCAGAAACACCACAGAGTGGTGTTGTATATGAGGAGCAGGGAGAGGTTAGAGGTAAACACAGAGCCAGAAACACTACAGAGTGGTGTTGTATATGAGGAGCAGGGAGAGGTTAGAGGTAAACACAGAGCCAGAAACACTACAGAGTGGTGTTGTATATGAGGAGCAGGGAGAGGTTAGAGGTAAACACAGAGCCAGAAACACCACAGAGTGGTGTTGTATATGAGGAGCAGGGAGAGGTTAGAGGTAAACACAGAGCCAGAAACACCACAGAGTGGTGTTGTATATGAGGAGCAGGGAGAGGTTAGAGGTAAACACAGAGCCAGAAACACTACAGAGTGGTGTTGTATATGAGGAGCAGGGAGAGGTTAGAGGTAAACACAGAGCCAGAAACACTACAGAGTGGTGTTGTATATGAGGAGCAGGGAGAGGTTAGAGGTAAACACAGAGCCAGAAACACTACAGAGTGGTGTTGTATATGAGGAGCAGGGAGAGGTTAGAGGTAAACACAGAGCCAGAAACACCACAGAGTGGTGTTGTATATGAGGAGCAGGGAGAGGTTAGAGGTAAACACAGAGCCAGAAACACCACAGAGTGGTGTTGTATATGAGGAGCAGGGAGAGGTAAGAGGTTAACACAGAGCCAGAAACACTACAGGGTAGTGTACGTGGAAGACGACCTCAGGTGACCTTTTGCTCCCTGATTATTTTTAAGAGGTACGAAAAGTCAAGCAACCTTGAAGTTGGGAGGCGATCGGTTTTACTTGTCTGGGGGACAGTGGCCTTCGGGCAAGGAATTAGTTAGTTAGGGCAAGGAGATTTTCCCTGGGCCCTAACAATAACCTCTAGACCACTCTGGGCCAGACCTTTCCCATTAGCTCAACCATGTGTTTGTCTCAGTATCACACAGAACTGCAACAGTGTTGACGTCACTCAAACCCCTACACCACCAAACCTCCGACCGCCCCACAACAGCCAGACCACAGGCAGCAGCACACACATTCCTCTGGTGCATACCAACGCTCTGTTCCATAAGAGAACGCTGAATAACACACAGAATCCTGTGAATAGGCTCTGAGTGTTGCCATTATGCGTGGATGCCCACCGATGCATGGAAAGGGGGAGAAAAACAGCAGGCAACATTTGTGTCACTGGGGTATGGGAGGAATCTAAGACAGCACTTTTAAAAGAGCTTCTTCTCAAGTAAACAAAAAGATAAATCGTCTAAACTTCTAAGCTAAACTTTAGTTTCAGCTGACAAGAGCATAAAGAGACAGATGTGGACTAATATCTTTTGCTGCTCTGACATGGATATTATGTAGCAGAAAACACAAAAGGGACTATTTCCTCATAGTGACAATCTGTTCTTTTGTAAAAATACAAACAAACTGAGTTTCTCTAGTAGCTAGTTTAAGAGGCTTGAGAGTTCATGAAGATGGCAAACAACTCTATGAACTTTACGCAATTCCGCCTTTTTCCCGCTCTGCAGTCTTCCTCTCATTCAAATCTCCCTGCTCTGTGACTGGTCTTCAGTGGGTAAATCTAAATGAGTTTGGAGGTCCTGCTCTCTGAAGTTGGGAGTGACAAACAGTGGAATTCCTTTCAGTGTGAAAACAGAAAACACTGGGGGACTTGCTTAGGGTGGTAAATGACAGCCATTAAAGTTCCAGCTCCCTCCCTCAGGGTCCTGGAGTTAGCCTGGGGGCTAGGTGCTGTGTGAGGACGTAGTAAACGTTTCAATAGCAGATAATGATACTATTTTCACAGAGGGCCTGTCTAGGAGTGGACACAGTTCTCACCAGCCACTATCAGCGTTGATCAGAGTGGAAATTGCAGGAAATTGTAAAGGGAAACAAAGGCCAGCAGGAAACAGCGTCACACTTGAACTTTCTCTGGTGGTGTGTTGTTGCTTGTTAAGTCTCCTTAGCAATGGTGTTGTTGTTCAGCAGAATATTGATAAGACAGCAGCTATCAGGCTACGCCTGATTTTAGGTAGGGATAAGTGTCATATATATTTTTTTATTGTAACATTTCTTGGGTACTTTTTACCCCTTTTTTGTGGTATCCAATTGGTAGTTACAGTCTTGTCCCATTGCTGCATCTCCCGTACGGACTCAGAGTGGTTGAACGTCGAGAGCCATGCGTCCCCCGAAACACGACCCTGCCAAGCCGCACTGCTTCTTGACACACAGCTCGCTTAACCCGGAAGCCAGCCGCACCAATGTGTCAGAGGAAACACTGTCCAACTGGCGACTGTGTCAGCGTGTATGTGCCCGGCCCACCACAGGAATCGCTAGAGCGCGATGGGACAAGGATATCCCGGCCGGCCGGCCAAACCCTCCCCTAACCCGGACAATTGTGCGCCGTATCATGGGTCTCCTGGTCTGGGCCAGCTGCGATACAGCCCAGGATTGAACCCGGATCTATAGTTAAGCCTCTAGCACTGCGATGCAGTGCCTTAGTGGTCTCCCGAGTGGCACAGCAGTCTGAATTTTTCCTGGTCAGGTCATCGGAAAAAACTCAGGGCCACATTTACAGAAGATACAACGCTATAAACTCCTTCAGTATCCTAACCCTACAGAGTGGCCTCCACAGTCCACCTCCACAGTCCACCTCCACAGTCCACCTCCACAGTCCACCTCCACTCACTTCCTACGTCAGCAGGCAAGATGAGCTACAATGCAGCAGTGGGCTGGAATCTTGGCTCCTGAGTCCTGAGGTTGCTCAATGGCCTTGCTGGGGAGACTAGAATGAATCACCGCGCCAATTACGTCACCCCGGGCCTGACATGAATTCTCCTGCCTGTCTGTCGGGTTAGGACATGCTAGAGCGAGCACGACAGAGTGAGCGTGTGGCTGTGGGATTGAGCCGAGCCAAGCTGACCTCCTACACCTACTCTGCCTGGTCATCTTGTGTAACACCAGCGCAGCACGGGCCGGCACGAGGGGGAAGCAGGGCACTGTGCCACCAGACTGATGCGGTTTCTTCCTTTGCGCAGCTATGACGGGTTGGGGGAGTCACTTGGAAACTGGAGGGCTGGGGAGTGTTGATGATGCAACTTGTGTAGCTACTTATCCTCGACTCCTCAAACTAAATCAATCTCACTCTTTAAAAACTACTGAGGCTGCCCCATCGAAGACAACAAAACTATAAATCTGGCTTATTTAAGAGCTGTGTGGAAGACAAAACTTTGGTATTTAGTGTATAGTAATAAATCAAGTGACATCAGCCCTGGGGGAAATAAAGCCCAATATGGGTCTGTGCGTGTCTGTCACTGTCTCACCACTCTCCCAGAAACAATGCCAGCCCCCTGCCAATGGTGGGCAGACACCAGCCTAGCAGCATGAGGTCAAACCACAGAGATAGATTGAGGACTCATCTTTTTATCTGTGCCATTAAAGAATCTGTAACAGCGTGGGCATCACCATTGAGGCTTTCTTCTTCTTCATTGGCTGATTGCACCAAACTCATAGGAATCCACACCCGGTTGACTACTTTAACATGGTGGAAGCCCTCAATGGCAAAGTCCATGCTAAAATGGGTTATATCCATGATGAGTTCTCCATCTCTATGGGTCACACATCCTGTCCTGAATCAGGAGAGCTGTCAACTCTCCCACCACCATCAGCTCCTATCCCTCTACATCCTCTGTTGTGGAGCTGCCCGCCTTCCTGTGTGACTGGGGTTATTCATTAGTCTATGTACTGTGAGGGCTTCATTGTGTCTCAATGATCAGCCGAGACACACAAAGGGTTGTAGGAGGGCTCAGCCATTACGTTAAGCACTTAATAACCCCCCTGCATAGGGCTCCAACGCGCTTATATTAGAGAACTGGCAGATAGCTAATGGATCATGGGGGAGAGGATGGGAGATGGGGAGGGGTGAGGGCAGTTAAACACACCTGCCTGGGTTCATTTAGACCCAAAGGGCACCTGACTCCTGTCTTTCCAAAGACTAGGATCCAAGTGGGCATAAAAATCAGACCACAGGAAAGGATACCCATCATATCAATGGGGTACAATGCACTGATGAAGGGCCTTCGTACACAACAACGTCTCTCCACCATTAACCCACATCACTAAGCTTCTACAGACAGCTTAGGGTAGAAGTACTTCTCTGTAGGCAGCTGGAAAACAAAAGAGGATTGCTGCTTTGTTGTTTATGGGACATTGCAGTCCCCTGGGGAAGGAGTGGAACAACTTCATTGTTTATGGTGCAGGTTGCATTGCCTTGAGCTGAGTCGTTTCTTCTAAGGCGGTGGGGGACTGGGTTTGTGTCTTCTCACACATGCTCTCAACATAGGCCTACCTCTTTTAGTGAGCCTCATACACCTAGGCCACACACCTAGGCCTTCATAGTACACCCTCAGTCTCTGCCTCTCCCACTAGATCGGTCAACTAGAGTTTGACCGATTAATCGGAATGGACGATTAATTAGGGCTGATATCAAGTTTTCATAACAATCGGAAATCGGTTTGGCCGGGGGGGGTTTTTTCAAACTTTTTTTTACACCTTTATTTAAGTTAAGAACACATTCTTATTTTCAATGATGGCCTAGGAACGGTGGGTTAACTGCCTTGTTCAGGGGCAGAACGACAGATTTTTACCTTGTCAGCTCGGGGATTCAATCTTGCAACCTTACAGTTAACTAGTCCAACGCGCTAACCACCTGATTACATTGCACTCCATGAGGAGCCTGCCTGTTACGCAAATGTAGTAAGCGAAGGGAAGTTGCTAGCTAGCATTAAAAACTTATCTTATAAAAAACAATCAATCAATCATAATCACTAGTTATAACTACATATGGTTGATGATATTACTAGTTTATCTAGCGTGTCCTGCGTTGCATATAATCGATGTGGTGCGCATTTGCGAAAAAGGACTGTCGTTGCTCCAATGTGTACCTAACCATAAACATCAATGCCTTCCTTAAATTCAATACACAGAAGTATATATTTTTAAACCTGCATATTTAGCTAAAAGAAATCCAGGTTAGCAGGCAATATTAACCAGGTGAAATTGTGTCACTTCTCTTGCGTTCATTGCACGCGCAGTCAGTGTATATGCAACAGCTTGGGCCACCTAATTTGCCAGAGTTTTACGTAATTATGACATAACATTGAAGATTGTGCAATGTAACAGGAATATTTAGACTTATGGATGCCACCCGTTCGATAAAATACGGAATGGTTCCGTATTTCACTGAAAGAATAAACGTCTTGTTTTCAAGATGATAGTTTCCGGATTCGACCATATTAATGACCTAAGGCTCGTATTTCTGCGTGTTGATTATGTTATAACTAAGTCTATTATTTGTGAGAGCAGTCTGACTGAGCGGTGGTAGGCAGCAGCAGGCTCGTAGGCATTCATTCAAACAGCACTTTCGTGCGTTTTGCCAGCAGCTCTTTGCAATGCTTCAAGCTTTGCGCTGTTTATGACTTCAAGCCTATCAACTCCCGAGATTAGGCTGGTGTAACCAATGTGAAATGGCTAGGTAGTTAGCGAGGTGCGCGTTAATAGCGTTTCAAACGTCACTCGCTCTGAGACTTGGAGTGGTTGTTCCCCTTGCTCTGCATGGGTAACGCTGCTTCGAGGGTGGCTGTTGTCGATGTGTTCCTGGTTTGAGCCCAGGGAGGAACGAGGAGAGGGACGGAAGCTATGTTACACTGGCAATACTAAAGTGCCTATAAGAACATCCAATAGTCAAAGGTTAATGAAATACAAATGGTATAGAGAGAAATAGTCCTATAATAACTACAACCTAAAACTTCTTACCTGGGAATATTGAAGACTCATGTTAAAAGGAACCACTTGCTTTCATTATGTTCTCATGTTCTGAGCAAGGAACTGAAACGTTAGTGTTACGGATACAGGTATCCTGTGTCTGTGTGTATCCTGTGTTCTTTTCTCTCCTTCTCCCCTCACAGGTGAAAATCACCACTCCCCAATCAGTCACCAATCCAATCATCAATCAGAAGACACACCTCCTCCTGTTTCCTACCCAATCACAGTTCCTTTCCCTTGGTTTAAAAACCCCATCAGTTGTTTGCTCAAAAGCTCAATCTCTCTGTAAATGCCATGTCTGTAGGTCTCTGTGTTGCACTCTCTCATTGTGTATTAACCTCTCTTTTGTTTGAGCACCTCCATAGCACTTTGTCATCACCTGTGAGTATTGTTTTGGTTATGGTGTTTTTGTTTGTTTGCTGGTGGGAAAAGGGGAAACCAAGACAAGTCGCCCATGGGCATACACTACCCGTAGGTAGACTTTTAAATACACTAGTTAGAACTGGGCGGACCACCCACTGTATTTTTGGTTAGTTAACTGTTAAAGTAGGCTAGTCTAGCTTAGGGGTGTTTTTGAATACTTATTGTTTCTTTCCTTGGGTCCAGCTCAGCCCCTTTTCCTGCTTCCCCCCCCCCCCCCCCCCATTACTGTGTGTTTACAAATAAACCTTGAGTTTGACGGAAGATTTCAGTTGTCGTAGTTATTTCGTTCTCATTTTTACTTTGTCACTTTAGAATTTGCATGAGTTATGTTACAGGTCTCATTACCATCCCCCCCTAGACTGTCGGGCCAAAAGGGATTCGTAACAGTTAGCGTTCTTACATGGCACATATTGCACTTTTACTTTCTTCTCCAACACTTTGTTTTTGCATTATTTATACCAAATTGGACATGTTTCATTATTTGAGGCTAAATTGATTTTATTGATGTATTATTTAAGTTAAAATAAGTGTTCATTCAGTATTGTTGTAATTGTCATTATTACAAATACATTTTGTATTTTTATATATATTTTTTAAATCGGCATCAGCTTTTTTTGGGGTCCTCCAATTATCGGTGTTAAAATCATAATCGGTCAACCTCTACTGTCAACGCATGATTACACTGGCTGACAAACTGGATTGGTCCTTAGTGCAGCAGAGCTGACTCTTCCAATATTCAAGCATGATATGTAGGCAAAGTAGATGTCAATCAGGCAGTGATGCAACTTGCCATGCTACTTTTCAGAGGGTTTCTGTCAGAGTGATAAAAGGAATGCAATCCGCTAAGTGTGGTTATCCTTAGTAAAATCCTACTTTCAACTCCTCATTGTATTTCCAAGAGATCAAAACATTGGTCCATTCTCACCATCAGCTGCAGAATAAGTCTGAAGCCAAGTTCACCCTTGCTTCATCATCATAAGCGAACCAACTAATATACCGTGACTCTAAACGACTGGAAATCAATACATGATGCTGTTGACCTCCTAATCAGCATTGATCAATCTGAGAGTAATGTCATTGGCATACCCCAGAGACAAAGACCACAGAGTCCCACAGATGATGGTTAGTGTCATGTTTACATTCATTAGAGGTCTGAGTCACACACACTAAAAACAAGCTCTCCCACAAATTCTAGTTCTCTCACAACATTGAGGACAGGGGGAGAGCATCCATCTCTCAGTCTTTTCCCCTGGCTGAGAGTGTAGGGCATAATGATGGATGGTACATTGAAGCTGCCTCTGTGGAGCGACCATCAATCATTCCCCTGTGTCCCATCCAGTCTCTGCTGTCTCACCACTACCACACACTCTACCAGAACCAGACATTAACTGGGAGTCACACCCACGCAGCCTGGAGAGAGACGCAGGTCTGTGGGCTGCAACGTGAGCCACTGACGCCATACGGGGTTTGTTGTCGTTCGTAATGCAATGTCTCAGCAGAGTGCCATCTCCATAGTCTCAGCAGAAGCATCCGCAGCACACGCCTGCTCAGTGGATGTGAGGCTCTTTTACTGCACAGGCCTGTAGTGTACAGTGTGTTAGGCCATTAGGAAACTATCAGGGCATTCTTTGTCTTCTGCCCCCTACCTTGTCCATAGTCTACACCTTATAAACAACACAGAACACTCTGGTTGGCTCCTCTGCCTAGTTCCGTTATGGAGCCTTCAGTCACTGGTGAGATAAAATAGATGCCCTCCCGGCCAGGCAGCTAGACACAACCCCGGGTCACTTGGAAGTATGGTGGTGTGCCGACAAGCGGGCACCAGGATTCCGGTGCAGGCATGGCAGCTTCTCTGCTTTCCACTACGTTTGCATACCATTTCCTTCTGGCGAGCCTGATGGGAAAGAATGGTAGAGAACCCTCTGGTTTTGGAGCAGAGCAGTGTGTACATGTGTTATTAGTCAATGGGGAAGCGCCAAAGTTTGTTCCTCTTCTTTTGGCACATGACAGACCGAGTTCCCTGGCTCAGGCATCCCATCATTCTGGGCGTTGAGTTCTTGGCAGTCTACAGAGTGTAGTAACGCAATAGCTTTGCAATTTCCACACACGCAAACTGCTATTGTAGTCATATTAGTGGTCTTTAATTTTCTCCTCAATACTCCTTTCTTCCACTAGGGGTATAACACATGTGCCCATTTTCGATGAAAGGGGGATTTAAATACCCCAACCTGTCAATCAAAAGCCCACAAATAACAACCATATTTTCTCACCTTAGGTTTTTGGCCAAACGAGGTCACTCACTCAAATAGTAGGATTTGTGTAGTTCACCCCTAAAAATGTTGATCATGCAAGAGGTCACTTGGCTAGTGAAGTGATGCCACCAATGTGCAAGAGATTGATGTTCCATTTCAATCGAATTCACAAAAGCGCGTGGCCTAAATTCTCAACTAGGAAAGTCCAGGGTCAGGTCAGGCTGTCACATGCACCAACATAGTCTGATTAATCAGGCTGTAACACACAATTATTGTACATTAGAGGCTGATTAAGCAGACTAGCATTAACCCAACTAATTTACCCAACTCAATAGTAAAGGATTAAAATCAGAACCCATGCCTTTACTCGATAACCAGGCAAGTTTGTTCTCAACTCAATTGGATAGGCGAAGCCTATAGGCTTCTTTCAACAGACCAAATGTTTAAAGGGCTGGCTTTGATCACTGAGATTGACAACTCGTCACACACAAGCTTAGCTGGCTAGCTAACGGTAGCAAACTAGTAACGTTAGGCTCATTTCTTTTGACAAACTGCTGTCGGGTAAGATCATGTTCAAACCTCCAACACACACTAATATCCCAATAAGTAGAGTAAAATACTAACTCACAATATGTATAATGGAAATAAAACACACTGGCTCGGTTTACTATTTTGTAAAGTTTAGCTAGATCGAGGTGTCAATAGAGTGAGACCAGCGAAGACCCCGTTACACACAAATAGCAGTCACAACGGCATGACAATCCTCGCTTACTCCCAAGCACCTGCTGTTAGTTTAGTCGGTTAAATCGATTGCATGTGTCAAGGAATGTGTCATCTCCATACCTGCCATGAAACCAGTCGTTACAGAGGTCGCATTCGATCATAAACCGGCTCACATCGTAAGACTGCCGGCAGACACAGTACAGCGGGGCCGCCGCCATCTTCCTACTGTCCCCAAACAACGCAGGAATAAAGTGGGGCGGGGATTTGGTTGGGTACGCGGAAAGAGTCGAGGGGAAACCCGATCATATGCGAAAGAAAGCATGGGAAAGCCATTGGGGCAAGCCTATCTCTGACGTCAATTTCCAAATTATTTATTTCCATCTGGTTACTCAGTGTAATAGCAAATACCTATACTTATAACATTGTGAATGATGTAAATAGTTGTTTTTTATTTAACTCGACAGTGATCATTGACCTATAAACAACAGTGATATGATGCAAACTGACACAACTTGGTCAAAGTGCCCAAGGCTGCACTCAGCAGGAAAAGCACTGCCATTGGTTTGGACTCATATGGCCTGGTTCAGAATACAGGAAGCGTGATCAACACAACAAAATGCTCTCCCTGCCTGGTATTTCTCACGGAGCGTGTCTGACGTGCTCTACGTGCTTTGTGGGCAGGGAATAGCAATAGGACTGCCGACCCGTTTGATCTGTGTGAGCTGACAGTGCCCATCCCCCCATAAACCCATCTGTGCAGCTCTGCATAGTCAAGTAGGCTTAATGCATGCAGGGCATGCGACACCGTGACTGCACCTATGGAAACATGCAGTTATTTGCTGACTTTGGCATGTGCCTGATACTGTATTTATACTAGAAAACCATTTATGAAGCCATCCTAAGGAGAGACAATGATGCTATTTAGCAGTTGATATTTCATAAACATGCCAATAATTGTCGGATTTTAACATACATGTGTAAGTGTAACTGAGTTTGGATGTTTAAATAGCCTTGCTACAACTTGATTTTAGGGTGTTAAAGGTCAAAGCCCATCAGTCATGATGGTGTGGATATGGCCTGGGGCATTCCCTGAGGTTTCATGACAGCTCCCTGTGGGGAGCCACGCTGCTTTAATGAGCTGTTGTTACCATAGTCGGCGTGTCTGAATAAGCATCAGCCAGGCAGGACACTTCGCCTGCAATGGTCTATTTGAGCAGAATCGCATTAGTGGAAACCAAGACTGTTCTCATGGCAGGGCTGGTTGTGGTTAGGTATTTTATAGTTGCGTCAGGGACAATTTTAGCTAACCCTAGCCCTAATTCTCATAACCTACTGATGTGAACTGTGCATGAGCCCAACAATGCCTCTTAATTAATTATAAAGTCTAAACAGCTGGGGTTACTTCAGTTGAAGAAGCAGTGTGTGTGCCGACATGCAGTCAGAGCAGGCCAATTATAAGGGATGAAAATATGTTCAAATGGAAAACGGAATTGCAATGTATACTTAATGTGTATGTTTTAAGTAAAAGGTGTGTTGTAAAAACATTACCACACGAATTTATTGTGCAATAGCAAAATAATAGGCATGATATACCTAGGTCTAAAATGGTGAAGCTAATACAAATAGTTATCATCCTGTATACAAAATAGTTTTGAACTTAATAAAATGATGCAACATTTGGAATAATGTCCTACATTTTAGGGAACAAGCTTTGAAAGAAGACAAAGAATGCGGTGAGAGTATTTTCACGGGCTTGAGCGCCATCTGGTGTACAATGCGTAAAATGACAACACATTTAGAGCCATTCGCGAGCTCGTTGACAGGTGGCGCTAATGGAAAATGACCATTGACAGTTCATATCGCCTAACGGGTGGTCGTGTTGCTAAAACAAGACAGCACCCGGTGAAGAACGCTAGAAGCTAACAAACGTCTTTTTTCACTCGTTATAATGTTATGAATTGATACCTGCTTTGCAATCAATTTACCGGAGTATAGACGCATGAAACCAAGGTAAGAAGAGACCATTATGAATGAATGGTTCTCAGACAGCCATGAGCATCTTTGCTAACTTGTTGTAGCTTACGTTGGTGATGCTGGTGTTGTTGTGTACGATGTTTACTATCACTAGCCATTGAAGGAAACACTTATATATCCTATTGACGTTGGTGGGCTATTTCAGTTGTTTTGCATAGATAACGTTATTGCCCAGTGCCCACGGACACGAATGTAATATTGGGCTTGGTGCCCCAATCCCCCGTTGCTTTCTAGCTAAAATTATACTGATGAGGACTTCCTCGTGCCGGTAGTGCTGAGCGATTAATGCTTTTTGAAGTCGGTTCAATTTCGGTTCATTATTAAAAAAGAATCCCAGATTTTGGTTTCGAATTTGGGTTAAATGCAGTAATAACACAGAATAAAACCATAAATGTACTATGATGGTGGTAGTGACTGCTATCTTTTATTAACCATCATATTGACATTCATTTATTTCCGTTTATATCATGTTTTATTTGATGAATTTATTATTTAATTCAAAGTCATCATCTCATCCTATAGAGCTGCTGCCTATGCTGTCTGACAAAATCACTATTTTGTAGTTCTTCAAAGTAAATATGGCATACTTTTATGACTACTGAATACCAACTATCAATCACTTTGATCATGTATTTTCAGCTAGAGCTACCTGGCCAAGAAACAGCTGCTCTCAATAGAGGTGTCATAATACCCATAACCTAGCCATCAAAAGTGACCTTGTCCTAGAGAGATTTACACGGTTAACAAAACGTCACGCAAGGGTAAGCCTACACGAAACACAGCCATTATTTTAAGTGTTTCTAAAGTCCCCTATGGGAAACGTGAATGCTGGGAAAATGATTGGAACCATTTCCTTGTTTGGCCACGAGGTTTTATGACTCTCACTGTGGTACTCTATATCCCCTCATGGTACCTTCTCGGCTGTTCAATCCAGTTTCCGAGCTGGTCACGGGTGCACCTCAGCCACGCTCAAAGTACTAAACGATATCATAACCGCCATCGATAAAAGATAGTACTGTGCAGCAGTCTTCATCGACCTGGGCTTTCGTCTCTGTCAATCACCGTATTCTTATCGGCAGACTCAACAGCCGTTGTTTCTCAAATGACTGCATCCCCTGGTTCACCAACTACTTCTCAGAGTAGAGTGTAAAATCGGAGGGCCTGTTGTCCGGACCTCTGGCAGTCTTTATGGGGGTACCACAGGGTTCAATTCTCAGGCTGACTCTTTTCTCTGTATATATCAACGATGTCGCTCTTGCTGCGGGTGATTCCCTGATCCACCTCTACGCAGACGACACCATTCTGTATACATCTGGCCCTTCTTTGGACACTGTTAACAAACCTCCAAATGAGCTTCAATGCCATACAACACTCCTTCCGTGGCCTCCAATTGCTCTTAAACGCGAGTAAAACTAAATGCATGCTTTTCAACCATACGCTGCCCGCACCCGCCCAACTAGCATCACTATTCTGGATGGTTCTGAATTTGTGGACAACTACAAATACATAGGTGTCTGGCTAGACTAAACTCTCCTTCCGGACTCATATTAAACATCTCCAATCCAAAATAAAATCTGGAATCGGCTTCCTATTTTGCAACAAAGCCTCCTTCACTCACGCTACCAAACATACCCTCGTAAAACTGACTATCCTACCAATCCTCGACTTTGGCGATGTCATTTACAAAATAGCCTCCAACACTCTACTCAGACTACATCCAGTTTGCTATCACAGTGCGATCCGTTTTGTCACCAAAGCCCCATATACCACCCACCACTGCGACCTGTATGCTCTAGTCGGCTTGCCCTCGCTACATATTCGTCGCCAGACTCACTGGCTCCAGGTCATCTATAAGTCTATGCTAGGTAAAGCTCCGCCTTATCTCAGCTCACTGGTCACGATAACAACACCCACCCGTAGCACGTGCTCCAGCAGGTATATCTCAATGGTCATCCCCAAAGCCAATTCCTCCTTTGGCTGCTTTTCCTTCCAGTTCTCTGCTGCCAATGACTGGAACGAATTGCAAAAATCGCTGAAGCTGGAGACTTCTATTTCCCTCACTAACTTTAAACATCAGCTATCTTAGCAGCTAACCGAACGTGGCAGTTGTACATAGCCCATCTGTAAATAGCCCATCCAATCTACCTACCACAACCCCAAATAGTTTTTATTTACTTTTCTGCTCTTTTGCACTCCAGTATTTGTACTTGCACATCATCATCTGCACATCTATCACTCTAGTGTTAATTTGCCAAATTGTAATTACTTCGCTACTATGGCCTATTTATTGCCTTACCACCTCACGCTATTTGCACACACTGTATAAAGACTTAATTTTTTTCTATTGTGTTATTGACTGTATGCTTGTTTATTCCATGTGTAACTCTGTGTTGTTTGTGTCGCACTGCTTTGCTTTATCTTGGCCAGGTCGCAGTTGTAAATGAGAACTTGTTCTCAACTAGCCTACCTGGTTAAATGAAGGTATATATATATATATATATATATATATATTAAATGGTCATGCGTTCCTGTCTCTCCTTCAGCACGTGTAAAAAAATAAATTGACCTGACAAGTAGATGCGAAATGGATTATGGCTCATTGTAGTTAATTACCATGTTTTATGTGCTAAAATATTGGCCTGTTGGATACTACAACTCCCCACTACATCGCACAGTTCAGGCTGGAACTGATTTCTCGCTAGAGAAACTGCAATGTGCACATTGAGCTCACAGAAAAAATAAGGAATTAGTCATTTAAAAACTGAAAAAAAAACTGGACTTTTCTGTATGATTTCACTTTCCCAGGTTAGGTGTATGAAGGGAGGACGTGGAGAGTGGTCCTGAAGATGAGGCGTCTGTACAGGAAGAAAGCCCTGAGTCTGGTTAAGGAGCTGGATGCCTTCCCCAAGGTCCCAGAGAGCTATGTCGAGACCACAGCCACAGGGGGGACAGGTGAGATTTCACTCTCAATACTGCTCACATATGTCTGAATACTGATTCAGTAGCCTCAACTTTGAATGATGTCGCTAATGTTCTTCTCTCGCCCATCCATAGTGTCCTTGATAGCATTCACTGCCATGGCACTGCTGGCCTTCTTTGAGTTCTTTGTGTATCGGGACACCTGGATGAAGTATGAATACGAAGTGGATAAAGATTTCTCAAGGTACATAGAACTGTTGATTTTGTTTCATCATGATAAGCTCTTATATAAGACTGAACTATGTTTTACTGTCAATACATTATCTTGGAATCTGACAATACTTTTTCTTCATTTACAGTAAATTGAGAATAAACATAGATATTACAGTTGCCATGAAATGCCAACGTAAGTATTCAACTTATCACACATTATTTATTGGAATCATTCATGAAATGTAGGCCTTCATATTTTGGGCATAATTAATGTGTTATGATGTACTGTAATTTTCCCCACAACCCCCTGGAGCTAAAGATTGAGTTGGTGTGCTGTTTCAGATGTGGGTGCAGACATTCTGGACCTGGCAGAGACTATGATAACATCAAATGGCATTCAGTATGAGCCTGTGAGTAGATCACTGAGCATTCTATTACATACAAATAGACTTTGGTGATCCTAAACCCTGATCGATTTTCTTCCCTGTGTATAAATGTTCAGGTGATTTTTGAGCTGACCCCGCAGCAAAAACTGTGGCACAGGTAAGCAGTTTACTCAGTTAGTACGTGTGCATGTCACTGTTGAAATATCACCCCACCACTTTGTAGGTGAACAGCTGAGTAGAAATGTAACCACTCTCAAATTCATAGACAGAGCTATGGATCCAAGGACTGACCATCCATGATATCAGAATGATAGTTGTTCTTTTTTGTTGTTGAGCCTATACAGTGTTTGTTTACAAGTAAATTAATTATTTTCAAAATAGTAAAACAAGCTTCTATTTTGGGTTCTGATTGGGTTAGACAGTTAAACTAAGCTCATGAGACATTTATAATGTTTTATTCTTAAATGATCAATGGCTATATATCATTAATTTAAAAGTAAAAATAAATAGGTAGTTATTGTAGATTAGCCCTTTAAGCACTTCGTTAATAGTCGGAAAATCTCACTCAACCACATTCCAAAAGAAAAAAAACTATTTTGTCATCCTTCCTGTATGAAATGAGTAGGTAACCTGTTTCTCCCTCTCCCAACTCTCCTTAGGACCCTGTTGCTGATACAGAACAGGCTGAGGGAGGAGCATTCTCTACAGGAGGTCTTGTACAAGAGTGTTCTAAAGGGAGCCCCTACGGCCTTGCCCCCTAGGTTAGTAGTCCCGCCTTGCCCCCTAGGTTAGTAGTCCCGCCTTGCCCCCTAGGTTAGTAGTCCCGCCTTGCCCCCTAGGTTAGTAGTCCCGCCTTGCCCCCTAGGTTAGTAGTCCCGCCTTGCCCCCTAGGTTAGTAGTCCCGCCTTGCCCCCTAGGTTAGTAGTCCCGCCTTGCCCCTAGGTTAGTAGTCCCGCCTTGCCCCTAGGTTAGTAGTCCCGCCTTGCCCCCTAGGTTAGTAGTCCCGCCTTGCCCCTAGGTTAGTAGTCCCGCCTTGCCCCTAGGTTAGTAGTCCCGCCTTGCCCCCTAGGTTAGTAGTCCCGCCTTGCCCCTAGGTTAGTAGTCCCGCCTTGCCCCCTAGGTTAGTAGTCCCGCCTTGCCCCCTAGGTTAGTAGTCCCGCCTTCCCCCTAGGTTAGTAGTCCCGCCTTCCCCCTAGGTTAGTAGTCCCGCCTTGCCCCCTAGGTTAGTAGGCCCGCCTTGCACCCCCTGGGTTAGTAGGCCCGCCTTGCACCCCCTGGGTTAGTAGGCCCGCCTTGCACCCCCTGGGTTAGTAGGCCCGCCTTGCACCCCCTGGGTTAGTAGGCCCGCCTTGCACCCCCTGGGTTAGTAGGCCCGCCTTGCCCCCCTGGGTTAGTAGGCCCGCCTTGCCCCCCTGGGTTAGTAGGCCCGCCTTGCCCCCCTAGGTTAGTAGGCCCGCCTTGCCCCCCTAGGTTAGTAGGCCCGCCTTGCCCCCCTAGGTTAGTAGGCCCGCCTTGCCCCCCCTAGGTTAGTAGGCCCGCCTTGCCCCCAAGGTTAGTAGGCCCGCCTTGCCCCCCTAGGTTAGTAGGCCCGCCTTGCCCCCAGGTTAGTAGGCCCGCCTTGCCCCCCCCCTAGGTTAGTAGGCCCGCCTTGCCCCCCCAAGGTTAGTAGGCCCGCCTTGCCCCCCCAAGGTTAGTAGGCCCGCCTTGCCCCCCAAGGTTAGTAGGCCCGCCTTGCCCCCCAAGGTTAGTAGGCCCGCCTTGCCCCCAAGGTTAGTAGGCCCGCCTTGCCCCCCCCAAGGTTAGTAGGCCCGCCTTGCCCCCAAGGTTAGTAGGCCCGCCTTGCCCCCAAGGTTAGTAGGCCCGCCTTGCCCCCAAGGTTAGTAGGCCCGCCTTGCCCCCCAAGGTTAGTAGGCCCGCCTTGCCCCCAAGGTTAGTAGGCCCGCCTTGCCCCCAAGGTTAGTAGGCCCGCCTTGCCCCCAAGGTTAGTAGGCCCGCCTTGCCCCCAAGGTTAGTAGGCCCGCCTTGCCCCCAAGGTTAGTAGGCCCGCCTTGCCCCCAAGGTTAGTAGGCCCGCCTTGCCCCCAAGGTTAGTAGGCCCGCCTTGCCCCCAAGGTTAGTAGGCCCGCCTTGCCCCCAAGGTTAGTAGGCCCGCCTTGCCCCCCCAAGGTTAGTAGGCCCGCCTTGCCCCCCCAAGGTTAGTAGGCCCGCCTTGCCCCCCAAGGTTAGTAGGCCCGCCTTGCCCCCCTTGCCCCCAAGGTTAGTAGGCCCGCCTTGCCCCCAAGGTTAGTAGGCCCGCCTTGCCCCCCAAGGTTAGTAGGCCCGCCTTGCCCCCAAGGTTAGTAGGCCCGCCTTGCCCCCAAGGTTAGTAGGCCCCTTGCCCCCAAGGTTAGCCCCCCCCAAGGTTAGTAGGCCCGCCTTGCCCCCAAGGTTAGTAGGCCCGCCTTGCCCCCAAGGTTAGTAGGCCCGCCTTGCCCCCCCAAGGTTAGTAGGCCCGCCTTGCCTTGCCCCCCCAAGGTTAGTAGGCCCGCCTTGCCCCCCCCAAGGTTAGTAGGCCCGCCTTGCCCCCAAGGTTAGTAGGCCCGCCTTGCCCCCAAAGGTTAGTAGGCCCGCCTTGCCCCCAAGGTTAGTAGGCCCGCCTTGCCCCCAAGGTTAGTAGGCCCGCCTTGCCCCCAAGGTTAGTAGGCCCGCCTTGCCCCCAAGGTTAGTAGGCCCGCCTTGCCCCCAAGGTTAGTAGGCCCGCCTTGCCCCCAAGGTTAGTAGGCCCGCCTTGCCCCCAAGGTTAGTAGGCCCGCCTTGCCCCCAAGGTTAGTAGGCCCCCCCCAAGGTTAGTAGGCCCGCCTTGCCCCCAAGGTTAGTAGGCCCGCCTTGCCCCCAAGGTTAGTAGGCCCGCCTTGCCCCCAAGGTTAGTAGGCCCGCCTTGCCCCCAAGGTTAGTAGTTGGTATGGCTCTCAAATGCAAAATTCATCACTACTGAGGTGATGGGAAAATGCATTAAGTACAGATATGTTTTCCTACAAAGGTAATAGTATGTGTGTGTGTCTTCAGAGAGGGCACCGCCTCAGAGCCCTTAAGTGCCTGTAGGATACATGGGCACGTCTACGTCAACAAAGTGGCTGGGAACTTCCACATCACAGTGGGAAAGTAAGATACCGATACACTTTCCTATAAGCACGATATATTTAAGCAACAAGGCCCGAGGAGGTGTGGTACATGGCCAATATTCCACGGCTAAGGGCTGTTCTTATGCACAACGCAACGTGGAGTGCCTGGACACAGCACTTAGCCGTGGTATATTGGCCATATATCACAAACCCCCGAGGAGCATTATTGCTATTAGAAACTGGTTACCAACATAATTAGGGCAGTGAAACTAAACGTTTTGTCATACCCATGGTATATGGTCTGATATACCATGTCCTTCAGCCAATGAGAATTCAGGGCTCAAACCACCCTGTTTATAATTAAGCAATCGTGCCTGAGGGGCTGTGGTGTATGGCCAATATACCATGGTTAATGGCCGTTCTTAGTCACGACGCAACACAGAGTGCTTTGGATACAGCCCTTAGCCGCGGTATATTGGCCATATACCACAAACCCCTGGAGTGCCTTATTGCTATTATAAATTGGTTACCAACGTAATTAGACCAGTAAAAGTCATGTTTTGTCATACCCATGGTATACAGTCTGATATACCACGGCTTTCAACCAATCAGCATTCAGGGCAAGAACAACCTTCTTTTTTTTTTAATAGTGCATTTTGAATGTAAATCATTCTTTATGGGTGTAATGGGGGAAAGCTATGTAATACAGCCAAAGACTCAGAGGCTCATGGAGTTTATCTCATATGTTAGAAGCTTCCAAGCTCCACAAATTGATGCTGCGAATGATTTATGAGTCTATATGTCTGATGGGTAAAAGGGCACTCATCCTATAGAGCACAGTATATTTATTTTTGATGAAAATGCTCCTCACGCTTCTAACCCTCTGTCTTTCTCAGGCCTATTCATCATCCTCGTGGCCATGCTCATATAGCAGCTTTTGTAAGCCATGACAGTAAGTTCTCTGCCAGCCTGACCAGGAAAGGGTGACACTCATTTGCATAAGTTATTTGTTTTTGACAAGGACAACATTAGTACTGTTCTCTGGTTGCTTACATTTAATCTGCATTTCCATGTTTCAAGTGATGGATAAGAGCAGTATGTATTCTAATGCAGTGCCAAATAACTATTTTCTCAGAATGATTCACTCCCAAATAGAGGTTTTCACTGTCCTATTTCACCTGACTGAATGTGAGCTGGGTTTCATCAATGCATTGCAGCGTACAACTTCTCCCATCGGATAGACCATTTGTCTTTCGGAGAAGAGATCCCCGGCATCATCAATCCTCTGGACGGGACAGAGAAAATCACCAGCAACCGTAAGTTACTGCTCCTCCTCACCGAGACCAGGAAGTAAACACATTAATATGTTCTTATCAAACCTCATTCAGCTGTTACTTAATGTGTAGCTATGACTACAGAATGGTAGAGCTGTAAGTGACTGTATATTGAGGTACTTTGTAGCAACAATATTGTGTTGTGAATAAGCCACACTGTCAAAACCCAGACTGTGTCTAGGCTGATTATGTACATGAGCTCTGATCCACACTTCCAGCCTATTCTGCTCAGCATGGCGTCATGAGTTTGCAGGGAGAAAATGTAGCTATTTGTATCCATTTGAAGTGGATTCACTGCAGTCTTGCTTTCATTCACTTGCCGTTCAAAGCAGCCTAGTTTCTCCAGGGGAAAGAACTGAAGCCCCCTATTTCACCTTTCTGTGTAGTCTGTGTAGTCTGTCACTAGATGGATGGGTTTAAAGGCTTTGCTCTTTGTCTTGTTGTTGCAGATAATGAGATGTTCCAGTATTTCATTACGGTGGTTCCTACCAAACTGCACACGTCCAAGGTGTCGGCAGACACACACCAGTTCTCTGTGACGGAGAGGGTAAGTCCTGATTTAGGCACAGATCTAGTATCAGCTTGCCTTCCCCAAATCACCAGTTCTCTGTGACGGAGAGGGTAAGTCCTGATTTAGGCACAGATCTAGTATCAGCCTGCCTTCCCCAAATCCTCATATTAACCATCAGGGGGAAAGGAATTCTATTTGATGTTGACCATGATGGAGGATGCTGCAGTGGGTTCAGATGATGGATCAGTCTCCTCATCCATCCATCCACCCGTCCATTCAGCTCCCTCTGCTGGCTGCCAGAAGTTACTTCTAGCTCTGCTGTATGACACCACATCACAACCTGAGACAGTCATAGATTTCTCTCTTACACAAAGGCTAGATGCTAGAAAGGTGTGTGTGTGCTAGAGGTCGATGGATTAATCGGCATGGCCGATTTTAATTAGGGCCGATTTCAAAACAATCTGTAATCTGTATTTTTGGACGGCGATTACAATGCAATCCACGAGGAGACTGCGTGGCAAGCTGACCACCTGTTACACGAGTGCAGCATCAAAAGGACCTTGAGGCTGCAAGGAGCCAAGGTAAATTGCTAGCTAGCATTAGACTTATCTTATAAAAAAAACAATCAATCTTAACATAATCACTAGTTAACTACACATGGTTGATGATATTACTAGTTTTAACTAGCTTGTCCTGCATTGCATATAATCAATGCAGTGCCTGTTAATTTATCATCGAATCACAGCCTACTTCGCCAAACGGGTGATGATTTAACAAAAGCACATTTGTGAAAAAAGCACAATCGCTGCACCAATGTACCTAACCATAAACATCAATGCTTTTCTTAAAATCAATACACAACTATATATATTTTTTAAAACCTGCATATTTAGTTAAAATAAATTCATGTTAGCAGGCAATATTAACTAGGGAAATTGTGTCATTTCTCTTGCGTTCAGTGGAAGCAGCGTCAGTGTATACACACAGTTTGGGCCGCCTGGCTCGTTGTGAACTCGGAACCATTTTTTCCTAACATTGACCATAATTAATTTGCCAGAATTGTACATAATTATGCATAACATTGAATGTTGTGCAATATTTAGACAGGGTTGCCACCCGTTCGATAAAATACAGAACGGTTCCGTATTTCACTGAAGAATAAACGTTTTGTTTTCTAAATGATAGTTTCCAGATTTGGCTATATTAATGACCTAAGGCTTGTATTTCTGTGTGTTTTATTATATTATAATTAAGTCTATGATTTTATAGAGCAGTCTGACTGAGCGGTGGTAGGCAGCAGCAGGCTCGTAAGCATTCATTCAAACAGCACTTTAGTGCGTTTGCCAGCAGCTCTTCGCTGTGCTTCAAGCACTGCACTGTTTATGACTTCAAGCCTATCAACTCCCGAGATTAGGCTGGCAATACTATAGTGCCTATAAGAACATCCAAAAGTCAAAATGAAATACAAATGGTATAGAGAGAAATAGTTCTATAATTCCTATAATAACTACAACCTAAAACGTCTTACCTGGGAATATTAAAGACTCATGTTAAAAGGAACTACCAGCTTTCATATGTTCATGTTCTGAGCAAGGAACTTAAACGTTAGCTTTTTTACATGGTACATATTACACTTTTACTTTCTTCTCCAACACTGTGTTTTTGCATTGTTTAAACCAAATTGAACATGTTTCATTATTTATTTGAGACTAAATTTCTTGTATTTATGTATTATATTAAGTTTAAATATAAGTGTTAATTCAGTATTGTTGTAATTGTCATTATTACAAATATATACATAAAAATCGTCCGATTTAACCGGTATCGGCTTTTTCTGGTCCTCCAATAATCGGTATCGGCGTTGAAAAAAATCATAATTGGTCGACCTCTAGTTACTGTGTGTGTGTAAAGGAGAGATTAACCCCCACTCTACCTACCCACTGTCTGGTCTAGGAGCGGGTGATCAACCATGCCGCGGGCAGCCACGGTGTGTCTGGGATCTTTATGAAGTACGACACCAGCTCTCTGATGGTGACGGTCAGTGAGCAGCACATGCCCCTCTGGCAGTTCCTGGTACGACTCTGTGGCATCATCGGGGGTATCTTCTCCACCACAGGTCCAGACAACACTCACTCTTACCACCCAGTGTTATGGGCAGACCTCATACTGCTCATGTCTCTCAAATCATTCCACAGTTGCTTTGCCAGCCTGATACTGTGCCACGTCTTCATTGATCTTCTCTCTCCCACAGGCATGATCCATGGGTTTGTTGGCTTCTGTTTCGACATAGTCTGCTGTCGTTTCAAACTAGGCCCATATAAACCTAGAGAGGTGAGCCCAGTCTTCTTTATTGCCACTAAATCTATGTCACAAATTGATGGTAAATCCATGTACATGTACCAGGTTCCCTGTGTCTCACTGGTAGTAGTGTATTTACACTACTTCTGCATGTTCTCTATTTCCAGGTGGTTCTCCCAGATGCCCATGTGAACAACCGTGCTGCTCCGCTCCTGACGGACAACCACGTACAGGAGTAGCCCTGTGACCTGCGCCCATATTCACAAAGCTCTGTGAGTAGGAGTGCTGAGCTTGGATCAGTTTTGCCCTTTTAAGATAAGATTGTATGGACAGATCCTAGATCAGCACTCCTACTGCGAGACGCTTTGTGGTTATGGGACCTGGAGCCTGCTGCTGATTGTGCACCTACTGTCCCTTCACCTGTGGGGGAATCCAGGAAGAGAAGTCTCCAATCACAAGTATGTGGATTACTGGGAGTTTGGTTTGAACCAAATAAGAGTAAACTGATTAGGATCCGACAATCATAATTGTTCTATTTATTGTTTTGGACAGTATCCTCATGACTACCATTATAATATATTTATATCCTGTAAATATGTATTTTGCACTGGAAATGGAAAGCAGCTCCCCAGTTATCAGGCTTAGTGTGTAAAGGTATTGGGACGTTGTCATCTGTAAGTTAGGCTGAATGAAATCTGATCCTTCATACTATTAACTTGCATGTCATGTTTGTTCTATTTCTATCTATTTGCACTGTTGTTCAGTATCTGTTTCACATCTGTCAATGGGAGATGTCCTATTAAACGTGTTTTAGTGCACTTCATCACTTCATGTTGTACACTTTACATTCATTTAAATCTCTTGTTTGGTATCCCACTATGTGATGGTGCATGCTCTTAGCCTGCGCTTACACAGGCAGTCCATTTCAGATCTTTTTTCCCACTAATTGGTCTTTTGACCAATCACTTCCAATCTCTCAAAAGACCAATTAGTGAAAAAAAGATCAGAATTGGGCTGCCTGTATAAACACAGCCATGGAAGTAGGCTAAATCTATTTTCTACATGAGGCAGCAGTGTATGAAGCAGAATGATTAGCACACTGACCAATTTGTTGCCTTTTGGTTTATTCATGTTTTGCCAAACAAAGTGTTTTCAGAGCAGAAATAGAGGGTCATTTAACATTTGCCAATTACATTTGAAAAAGGAAAATGAAACAAAATAAACAGTCATAAGTGTTGCAGTTTACAGAACATTGCCCAGTTAGCTCTGATCTACCCACAGTGCTCTGCTTCCACTATGTATCATAACAAAGACATTGCTTTGTTATCAACATGACAGATGCCAAGATCCGTAACAAGCAGGACATTTTGTACAACTTCATTGTACAGAAAAAGCCATTTTCTGTATTTGGCGTGCGTTTGGTTCATAGTCCCTTACTGAATTTAGGAAAGGACGGTCACCATTGTTGCACACCATTACTGGCTCACATATAAACATGTTTTTCCAGAGGGAGGATTTGGGGTACATTTAGTCAAGACTTCTACCATAGATACTGTATATAGCTGTATCAACGAATAAAATTGGACTACTGCTGTCTGCCACAAGTAACACTACAGATCTAGTCTGGGGGGTGCTGTGGTAGAGTCCGACTCCTGCAGAATCAACCCTCAGGAATACTACTCTTAGGTAGTCTAGAAAAATAATATAGAACTTCAACTATTTACACATCTTCCACACTTATATACGATACTATCACCATCTACAGAGCATTTGGAAAGTATTCAGACCCCTTGACTTTTTCCACACTTTGTTACATTACAGCCTTATTCTAAAATTGTCCCCCCCCCCCTCAATCTACACACAATACCCCATAATGAGAAAGCAAAAACAGGGATTTTAGACATTTTAGCAAAGTATCACATTTACATAAATATTCAGACCCTTTAGTCAGTACTTTGTTGAAGCACCTTTGGCAGCGATTACAGCCTTGAGTCTTCTTGGTTATGACGCTACAAGTTTGGCACATCTGTATTTGGGGAATTTCTCCCATTCTTCTCTGCAGGTCCTCTCAAGCTCTGTCAGGTTGGATGGGAGCATCGCTGCACAGCTATTTTCAGGTCTCCTCAGAGATGTTTGATCTGGTTCAAGGCTGGGCCACGGACATTGAGACTTGTCCCTAAGCCACTCCTGCATTGTCTTTGCTGTGTCCTAAGAGTTGTTGTCCTGTTGGAAGGTGACCCTTTGTCCCAGTCTGATGTCCTGAGCGCTCTGGAGCAGGTTTTTCATCAAGGATATCTCTGTACTTTGCTCCGTTCATCTTTCCTTCTATCCTGACTAGTCTCCCAGTCCCTGCCGCTGAAAAACATCCCCACAGCATAATGCTGCCACCACCATGCTTCACTGTAGGGATGGTGCCAGGTTTCCTCCAGATGTGGTGATTGCTGGGCGGCCAGCTCTAGGAAGAGTTTTGGTGGTTCCAAACTTCTTCCATTTATGATGGAGGCCACTGTGTTCTTCGGGACCTTCAATGCTGCAGAAATCTTTTGGTACCCTTCCCCAGATCTGTGCCTCGACACAATCCTGTCTCGGAGCTCTACGGACAATTCCTTTGACCTCATGGCTTGGTTTTTGCTCTGACGTGCACTGTCAGCTGTGGGACCTTAGACAGGTGAGTGCCTTTCCAAATCATGTCCAATCAATTGAATTTACCACAGATGGACTCCAAGTTGTAGAAACATCTCAAGGATGATCAATGGAAACAGGATGCACCTGAGCTAAATTTCGAGTCTCATAGCAAATGTCTGAATACTTGTGTAAATAGGGTATTTGTTTTTTATTTAATGAATTTGCAAAAATGTCTAAACCTGTTTTCGCTTTGTCATTATGAGGTAGTGTGTGTAGATTGAGGAAAAACATGTATTTAATCAATTTTAGAACAAGGCTGTAATGTAACATTTGGAAAAAGTCAAGGGGTCTGAATACTTTCCCGAATGCACTGTACCACTTACATAAGACAAGCCTTAGTTTGATGCAATTATTTATAAAGATGAAAAATAGTAAACTTAGTTTCAAAATAAACTGCTGTACAAAACAGGTAAAAAGTGGACAAACGGTAAAACAAAGAATGAGTCTTATGCGTTGTGTCAATCATACCGATGTCAATATTCAGTAGTCATCAACCAGGTCAGATGTTTGTAGTTCTACAGTGGTTAAGATTTAGGGCTCCATTCAATCCACATCACAGAAGTTCAGCTTTACGGCATGATTGAAACAAAGGGAATGTACCTGCTTTTGCAGACTGTATTCACGGTAAAAGCTGCATGTGATGGCTCAATTGGAAATGACCTTTTTAATTTATATCACAGAGTCTAACGCTTCAACTTTACAGATTGAATAAAGCCTTTAATGTGATCAACACCGAAGTTACTCTCGGATATCCTTAGCTGGCCTCGCTACAGAGTACAGGTTCCCAAATATTCTGTCAGTACAAACCAATACAAGGTAAAAACACTTCGCCCATGGAAGAAGAGAGGAGGCCTGACAAGTATGCAAAAAAAATCATCTTCTATGACATTGTGTCTGGGTTGGGGAGGACGTAAACTATGAGCAAAAACGTGGGGAGAGTATACAATGAGTTTATTGTTGCACATGTAATCTGTCGCTTTAAGAAAAGACGTAGTTAGAAAAGAAAGAACACTTACATAGTGGTTTTACTGTATGATGTACAACAGGGTCAGAAGGAACAGTGTCTGGTTGAGGAGTGGGGTTGTGTGCTGCTGGTCTGAGGGGTGTGGTCTGGGTGAGGAGTGGGGTTGTGTGCCGCTGGAGGTCTGAGGGGTGTGGTCTGGTTGAGGAGTGGGGTTGTGTGCCGCTGCTGGTCTGAGGGGTGTGGTCTGGTTGAGGAGTGGGGTTGTGTGCCGCTGGAGGTCTGAGGGGTGTGGTCTGGTTGAGGAGTGGAGTTGTGTGCCGCTGGAGGTCTGAGGGGTGAGGAGTGGGGTTGGGTGCTGCTGGAGGTCTGAGGGGTGTGAGGTGTGGTTGAGGAGTGGGGTTGGGTGCTGCTGGAGGTCTGAGGGGTGTGGTCTGGTTGAGGAGGTGAGCAGGGCGTTCAGCTTGTCAACGGTCAGTTGGTAAGTGTGCTGGAGGCCCTGAAGTAGGAGAGGAACTTGAAGCAGAGGCTGACCACAAAGTACCAGATGTTCCTAGCCATCTGAGAGCGGGCGATGAACACCCTCCAGATGAAGACCAGCAGTAGAGTGTTGAATGTGTAGCGGATGTTCCTCAGCCTGAGGGAGGGAGGGAGGGAGTTGGAAGTACACACTCATTTACATCCTTCTTCAAAATAAGACAGGAGCAAACACAGTCAGCCCTGTAAGTAGTCTACTCACTTCCTGAGGTGTTGCCTGGCTGCAGGGATGTCGGACATGTCTTCATTCAGAACGTACTTCTTGGTGCCGATGCAGTAGTTCTCTATGTACTCTGGCCAGTTCAGCTGACGCACGTCAAAGTTGAATGTCTGGGGGAGAGAGTTAGGATGTTGATGTGCGGTAAGACATGGCTATTATGGTCACATTCAGGCGATTATGGGACATCTATAATTTAACCCTCTGAAAATGAATGATGTAAGTATTAGTAACCTGTTGTCTTAATCAATAAATCTGTTTGAGCTGAAATGATGGCTTGGTGGCATTACTAGGTGTAAAACATACCATTTGACTATATACATCAACATGCGGAGATAGTGTGTGCATAGAGGATGGATGCTGAGTCTACTGTACCTTCCTGTCCTCAGGGCTGAGGTGGCTCATCAGCATGTTCATGTTCTCGGAGTTCCACTCCCAGTCCTGACTGCTGAAGTACTCTAGCAGGCCGATGGCCTTGTGTAGCCGGTTGAAGATACGCATCATCCTACACAGAGAGAGCGGAATGGAGGATCTCAGTCCAAATGTGCTGCATGTATGTTTATAACACAAGTGTAATGTTTGTTTCACTGAAGATCACTTGTATGCAGCAAACACTGATTTCAGATAATTTTATATATGTTTACATCACACTGTTGATTGGGTTGAAAACAAGTAGGTAGTTCAATTTTCATAGACCGAACAATGGTCTAGTGAATGTAAATGTAAATAATGCTGATTGTCAGGACATTAGTAACCTTACTGGGGTTTCTGTCCAGACAGTCTCAGGTAGAGGTCGTAGATGAGGGCAGGGAACTTGTGGCTGACCAGGACCCAATACTGGTTCATCAGGTAGTTGGAGGTGATGTTGGCGTTGGGCCTTCTGAAAGCCTGCTCCAGAGGGTTCCTCTTGAAACTGGACATCACATGGTGCTCTGAGAGAGAAAATACAAAGCAGTTAAAAATGTGAAGGAATCTGTGGCTTAGAGCTGACATCCCTATCTTACAGCTCTATTCTGTTGTGGCATTTTAAGAGGAGTAACGTTAAGGACGTGCCTTTCACATCTTAGCCACAAAATTAGAGAATTGGGATGTATCCAGGGGTGTGGTTTTCTGTTGCACTAATGACCTCATTCACAGCAGCTGCATACCTTCCCCACCTGGCTGCAATCAAGGCTGCTCAGACCAAGGTAAAACTGCTGGGGAACAGCTAGTGAAAGAACCAGTGGGTGATACTGGTGTGAATTTGTTCCTGTGTGCTTTCTTTTGAAGAGTCGTGACCTTACCAGCCTCTATAAAGAAGTGAACAGGCTTACGAGGTTAGTTCCTCCTGTGTAGAAGACTATCTGGGGTTAGCCCGAGGGTAGCTCTCTCCTGTGTAGAAGACTATCAGGGGTAAGCCCGAGGGTAGCTCTCTCCTGTGTAGAAGACTATCAGGGGTAATCCCGAGGGTAGCTCTCTCCTGTGTAGAAGACTATCTGGGGTAAGCCCGAGGGTAGCTCTCTCCTGTGTAGAAGACTATCAGGGGTAATCCAGAGGGTAGCGCTCTCCTGTTGAGTTGTAGTTTTGTCATTTTGAGGCTTTCCCATTTAATTTATTCCCTCTAAC
This sequence comes from Oncorhynchus nerka, assembly GCF_034236695.1. Lineage (NCBI taxonomy): Eukaryota > Metazoa > Chordata > Actinopteri > Salmoniformes > Salmonidae > Oncorhynchus > Oncorhynchus nerka. The sequence continues at coordinate 24,392,171 of NC_088403.1, read as the reverse complement.
TGTTTTTGTTTTTTGTTTTCAAGTTGATCATCACTTTTGAAACATCTCCACAAGATGAGAGCCAAGTGGAGAAAGAACCGTATGCGCAGGCTGAAGCGTTAAAGGTGAAAAATGAGGCAGAGGTCCAAGTAGACTGGGCCCATCCCCTACAGCTGTGATACCCCTCCAAGACCACTCTGGTGATTGAAGCCTGCAGCCCATGATGTGAACCTTGGTTGTCTGAAGCCAACCTCATTGCAATGGAGTAAAGGACAGATCCTGGCTACCCAGCCCTCTACTATGCTAATGGAGGCTGGCCAGCAATGACTACTGGAGAATGGCGAGGAAGACTTGAGAAATTATCTCCTGTCATTGAACTCTGGACTTTTACCACCTGCCCAGCATTTTATTTGTTGTAAAGACTTTTATACATCTTTGGTTTATTAACTACAAAATAGAGAACCATTTTTATTGGTTAAACCCTTGTCTATTATGTTGTAGTACCGCCCCTTCACCTTCCATTATACCCAGACTAGATGTAACACAGTAAACGTAAGTCCGGGCGACACTCTTTATTACATGTTTTTTGCCTTAAGTAGACTGTTTAGCAACCCAAAGGTTGTGTGTTCTAATCTCCTCACAGACCATTTTAGCTAATTAGCAACTACAATACTTAGCATGTTGGCTAACCTTAACACCCCCCCCCCCCCCCCCCTTTGCCTCATTAGCGTTAGTCATCTAGCTAATGTTAGCCACAACCAATTGGAATGCAATATATCCCTTACAGTAACTGCAGTCAACTGTGGTATTTTGGATGCAGTAATTGCTGCATTTATACTCTAGCCCAATTGCAATCTTTTTTCATAAGGGATGTTTTGCAAATTCTTAACCATGCTGTAAGATTTTCAATTCATGAAATGAGACATCTACAAATGAATACATCTCATCCTAAATGGAGTGTCTTGGATTTAAGTACAAAATGCTCTGTGACCACGTGCCACACATGACCCTTCGAAGAATCAAAGCCACACCGTGCTCCAGCCCATTTCTGTGGATGATCAACGCTCCATCATTTGTTCTAAGATCTTAACTCTAAGTAGAACAATATTTTGGGAAGGGATTAAATATTTTTTAGCCAAGATTCTATCTGATTGTGATTTGTTGGTTATGTGCCATTTAAAGGGAGAACATGCTATGTTTACCTTGAGCACTGCCTTTACAAGGTGCATAGCTGACAACGGGTGATGTTATTGAATCTCGGTCACAGTGAATATTCTCCAGCCCCACTAACAAGAGTTGAAAGATGGTTTTGGTGCTGAGTGATCTTTGCTAGGGAAAGGTAACACAAATATACATTTTTTGAAAAAGGACATCAGCAAGATTAGATCCTGTGACCTTCTGGTCCCAATCCCTGCGCTAGTAGGGGGGAGGGTAGCAACTTATTTTTTTCATGTATTTAATGCTGTTCCGTCAAAGTAAAAAAAAAACTAAGATTAGAAATGTAATGAGTTGTTTGGTAAGGAAATCAAAATTCAGAACCAGGATTCGAACTGGCAACCTTTTGGGTCAAAATCCATGTTGAACGCCCTCCATCCACCTCCAACCTACCTCCCTGAAAGCATTTATTTTATTTGACTCTCATCTGTAAACTCCACCCACTTAGTTTTCATCCAACCAATCACATTTGTTCTGCCCTAGAAAGTGGAGCTTTCTGGGTCTGATTAGCTTGATTCTTAGCTCTTATGTGGTCCGGTAGATTAGTGCCCACTATCCCAGGTTTATAACAGTGATGAGCCCTAATCCCACTGCCAGCCATCTGGTGGCAATTTCCCAGAGTGAAAGGAGCAGATTCACTAATCTGATAGTATAGGGACCCTGGCTGTCGCCCGCTACCGCGCTAATCTGAGCCTGACAGATACCCAGCCCGCATGCATCCATTTCATCTCATCACTGGGATATACTGTAGATGATGGGCCGGGAGGTGAGCTCCCAACACAACCAAAATGCTGGTGGGGGTGATGATTTCATGATGACACTTTGCCTCTACTTGTTATTGTTTGGTCAACTGTGCTTTACTGCTGATGGGAGTTGTCATTTGGGCAGATCCAGAGTGGTGAGGTCAAACAGATGTACACAGTGTGGGGGTTCAGTAATGTTCTACTAGCTGCCAGAAGGTGGCAGTAGACCCTCGCCACTGTCAAATCCCTGGGCATCTAATTATGACACAGATCATTTATCCACCTGCTTCTCACTGCTACACCATTCAAAATGATTTAGGAGAACCAGGACAGACAGAAAAACCACCGTTTCATATCCCCGGTGGGAATGTATGATGTATAGTGACAACACCATCAACCAAATGGATCACTAGTCACTTTAATAATGTCACTTTAATAATGTTTACATATCTTGCATTACTCATCCCATGTGTATATGCTGTATTTTATACCAACCACATATTTATATATTCTTATTCCTACTTTATATTCTCATTCCTACTTAGATTTGTGTGTATTAGGTAGTTGTGGAATTGTTAGATATTGCTGCACTGTTGTAACTAGACGCACAAGCATTTCGCTACACTCGCAATAACATTTGCTAACCATGTGTATGTGACCAAGATTTCAACTACTGAAGTACACTGATTTATGAGGACGGAAGCCACAGCGGCAGATGAACAAGCATTAATGATGTCACTATAACAGGCAGACAGATACCTACCGATCTCTCCCCAGTGGAAAGGGTTGATGCCGCCCGTTGTGCAGTTGTAAACCAGCGCTGCTTTGGGTCTGCAAGGGAGCAGAGAGAGGAGGTCAGAGGGGTTAAAGGGATCAAAGGGGAGGGTCCATTAGGAAACATCTATAAAATGAGCCCATGAACACATCACATCAATTGAAAACACTGGGCTTCTTCATCAGTCAATGGTGTAGAGCTGGGGAGATGTGTTTGAACAAACTAGGCTATGGTAGGTTTACAGGAGAACTTCCTGCAGGTCAATATGGGGGGTGTTTGTTTGTGTGGGTTAAACCATACAGTCATTGGTCAAACCATATTCCACCTGGGGGGAAAGTTAACCTGTGCACTGCCGTGTACCAGCCAGCGGCCAGGGTCAGGTTGATGACCACGTCCACGGGGATGAGGTCCGCCACCGCATCGTTGTTGGCTCTCATGGTGCGCAGGATGCCCTTCCCCGCCTGATCAGACAGGACACAGGGTTACCACCACATCTCATCATCACCTGATCATCGTTTAAACTAGTGGCATCAAAATGAGTATATGAAAACTACAACGTAATAAGTATATGCTGGTACTTACGGCGATGAAGACTCCGCTTGGTCCATTGAAGTTGTCAATCCAGCCCTGAGACAGAAGAATAGGGAGGGAATAAATTAGTGTAATGAGAGATTAGGGGCTCTATTCAATCTGTAATTTAAATGTAAAAGGCAATGTTCCCGCGTTAGACATATGCAGTCAAATGCTGCATATGTCTGTTCAATCGGAAAGTACTTAAAAATGTATATCTCGCAATCTGGAACGCTAAAGCGATGCAGACTGAATAGAGACGTAGATGAAAGAGAACCCTAAGTACCCCCCGTTAAAGCTGGAATCCTTAGTTGGATGTATAAATTAATGATATATACCCATTGATTCTTGAAGAATATACCTTATAAATGCCTCATGAGCTTAGTTCAACTGTCGTACCCCATCAGAACCCAAAATACAAGCTTGTTTTACTTTCATGTTTGTAAATGTAAACAAACATTGTGTAGCCTAAAAACATAGTCAAAACTATAACTTTAATATCATGGATGGTCAGTCCTTGCATCCATAGCTCTGTCTATAAAATTTGAGAGTGGTTACATTTCTCCAGGCCCATCCCTCAGCTTTTTACCAAAACACAGGCAGGGTGTCCGCTTTGTTACTGTTTCAATTAGGGATTCTAGATTCAAGCACCGCTATAACATTGCTGCAACGTCATCAAGTTACAAATAGCCTCCTAACAGCAACATCAATTAGATTGTTGTGTATCTGCTGAGTTAGCATTCCGGTGGTGTGCTAAGCTAGCTACCTACGGTGAGTGAGATTGAGATAGGGAGAGTAACATAGTGTCCACATCAATTAGCCCTCCGGTAATACATTGGTAATAGACTGGGCTTATTTGTGTGGGTCTGTCTGTGGCTTGTCAATACAGGATAAGACTACATGATCTGGTGCAGACAGACAGACAGATAAGAGTCCTTATCACACCGTCCCAGTCCATTTTTGGCCCCCAGTGACATTTTAACACTTAACGGAGTTCTGAGGACATGGAGATGGAAGTTAATCTCACACACACACACACCTCCCTTGTCGCTCCCACGGTCTCGAGCTGCCAGTGCAATAAACTGGTAATACGTGATCTTTTGGCTGTTTTGCCGCCAGGCCTGGCCCATCTCCACTTCTACACCCACTGGCTCTGGATCCTACACTGTTCAAAAGTTAGTCCCAGAAAACTAAATACAGCCCTGGGGATATGTAGTCGTTTTCTGTGAATATACTTCGTGCTGTTTAAAAGTGTATTATACTCTTATAATCATTTTTTCGTCTTCTAGATCTTTGGTCTTTTTCTGTGTGAATTCATGAAGCCTCAGACGTTCAAATAATATTCCTGTTGGAAAATAAAGTAAGCATGTCACCTGAATTTGATTTGGGGGAAAGAACTTTGACGAATATTATAGTCATGAAAATGATGAAATGTTGAACACCATCCTCCCATTGCTCCTCCAAATTTTAAGCAGCAATAAAGTCTACATTTATTTTTAAAAGGCTTTAATATGTCCATCTGCCGCTATGCTAAGTGAGATTATAACGCTAAACGCTGTGGAATCTTTACGCTAAGATGTTATCCTACACTACAACAGCCGGACAGATTAGAAAATAAAAAGCAGCTTACTCATGAAAGTACCATCACCCTGCACATCCAGAAGAGGACTGGCCACCCCTCGGAAGTTGGTTCCTAGCTAGCTTTCTCCCTAGGTTCCTGCCTTTCTAGGGACAACTGCTGATGTCAAAAGGCCGTTATAAAATACATTATATTGATTGATTGTTTACTGCACTTTCAAAGTGGCCTTTCCATTAACCTACAGTTGCTTTTCAGTGACCTATCTAGTAGGAGACATTCAGAGGCTCTCCGGTTTCAGCACTGGCAGTACCCCTTCCCTTTCCCCATCGCCCCTTCCTTGCCCCCCTCACATCGCCTACCCAGCTGTTGGGGTCAGGGATGCTCCTCTTCGAGTCCTGGAATCTAGCCAAGCCGGACTTTCTGAACCATAAGAACACACCTGTCTTGGTCCAACCCTAATACAACCATTACTCACCATTACACCGCCAATCCCCCTTTAAGTCTGACTGTACACAGGGGCGATATATTGACCAGTGTACTGTTACAGCGATCGATCGCTAATTCCCATCCATTTGGCACCACAGCAGGACATGATGGTGTGAGAATTGACAGGATTTTGACTGCGCCCTTTTACCATCACAGTGAAAGTTCTACATACAGTCAGTCAGGTGGCTCAGCCAATCACACTTCTTCTGATATACTTATCTTGCTGACCAGTCAATACTCTGTTTAACGTCCACAGACTACATACAGAATGTGATCCATGTATCTATTGATCATCTATTGAATGTATTGCTGCCAGCTATCCAGAGCCAATGCCCAATAGAGTAATCAAGTCTCACAGAATGATGTATGTATATGATACCGTATCTCTATGGTAACGGTACTCACAGGGAAAGGCTCCTGCCAGCTGGCTCCCACTATGGAGGGTCTGATGATGCCGATGCTGAGCTTGCTGCTCTCCCTCTGAACCACGCACTCTGCCAGGGCTTTGGTGTAGGTGTAGGTGTTGGGGCGCTCCCCGATGAGGCGCGGTGTGATGTCACGGACAATGCTGTCCTCCATCCACCTGCAGTCACAGACACAAGAGAACACTCACAATTAGACTCACATCACAATGGTACAGGACACATGCCAGGATTGAAGTAAAGTTGGCATTTTGTGTAGATAGACGAAACATCATTCATTCTGATAGCTGTCTGTGATGGTATTTATAATCATTAGTTGGAAATGGCACAAGGTGGTGTGGACTTGACAGCACCCTTGGTTCGGTTCAATTCCATTTCAATCAGTTCATTCAGGAGATTCATTGAAATTCAATGAATATACTGTCATTTATCTAACTAAGGGCTAGATTCTATCAGATCTGCGCTAGTCGACACCAGCATAGCAGTTGTTTGGTGGAACAGCGTTAGAGCTGTCAAATCCACAAGCAGCTCCCGACATTATACCTAAAGCAGACATTTTCTCGTTCTGAACTTCCAACGCGAGTGGGACAGGTGTGGCATTGTGACAATGATCACAAGAGCAGCTGCTCACCGATGTGACAGGTACAACGTAGTTCCACCTCCGACTGCGCCAAAACATCAGCTATGTGGGTGTTGGCTCTCGCCGGTTAAAGCTTGATCTGATTGAATCCAGGTCTATGTGCCATTTATCTTCACTGAGCATATTTTCAATGCATGAAATTTGCAAATGAATTAACTTCCTGAATAGATGGAGTCGTAATAGCAGCAACCCCACCCTCAACTCGGGTGCAGAAAGTTGACATCACACTACTCACTCCAGGGAGTCGATGAGCTTCTTGGGTTCTACAGGCGGTGGGTAGATGATCTCGTCGATGTGCCTGCGGTTGCAGTTGGCGTAGGCTGTGGAGATGTGGATGAAGGCCTGGAGGTGGTGCATCTGCTGAGCCAGACTCAGGAGCTGCTGCGTCGCAATCACATTCAGCTGCAGGGCGTGTCTAGGAAGAGAGGACACACACACAGCAGGACTAGGTAAGAGATCACTGTGCATAAGTACACATAAGAAGCATAAGCACACTATGCATTACCATAATATCATCACAAGGAGAAAAGTGAGACAGTGAGAGAGAGACCGAGAGAGACAGAGCGACTGAAAGAGACCGTGATAGACCGAGAGAGAGAGACAGAGAGATAAAAAGAGAAACAGAAAAAGAGAGAGAGGAGGGTGAGAGAGAGAAATAGAGAAAGAGCACGTTGGAAGGTTGGCATTATAATCATCAAACCCTTTAATCGTCACACTTCATTCCAGGAATGTGCTTCCATTCCATGAATAAACAGACAGAACTCTAGCTCACCTCTCAGCCAGTCTACAGAGAAAGATAGTGCTTCTCAGCCACAGTCAGGCAGTGTGGACGGTGTGTGTGTGTGTGTGAGTACAGATGTGGTTTGGCAGCGGTTTCCCGGCAGCGCAGGGACAGCAGTCATGACAGTCAGTGGCGACAGTCAGTGGCGACAGTCAGTGGCGACAGTCAGTGGCAGTGGCATTTATTTATTTATTTTTATTTTATTTCACCTTTATTTAACCAGGTAGGCAAGTTGAGAACAAGTTGTCATTTACAATTGCGACCTGGCCAAGATAAAGCAAAGCAGTTCGACAGATACAACGACACAGAGTTACACATGGAGTAAAACAAACATACAGTCAATAATACAGTATAAACAAGTCTATATACAATGTGAGCAAATGAGGTGAGAAGGGAGGTAAAGGCAAAAAAGGCCATGGTGGCAAAGTAAATACAATATAGCAAGTAAAACACTGGAATGGTAGTTTTGCAATGGAAGAATGTGCAAAGTAGAAATAAAAATAATGGGGTGCAAAGGAGCAAAATAAATAAATTAAATACAGTGGGGAAAGAGGTAGTTGTTTGGGCTAAATTATAGGTGGGTTATGTACAGGTGCAGTAATCTGTGAGCTGCTCTGACAGTTGGTGCTTAAAGCTAGTGAGGGAGATAAGTGTTTCCAGTTTCAGAGATTTTTGTAGTTCGTTCCAGTCATTGGCAGCAGAGAACTGGAAGGAGAGGCGGCCAAAGAAAGAATTGGTTTTGGGGGTGACTAGAGATATATACCTGCTGGAGCGTGTGCTACAGGTGGGAGATGCTATGGTGACCAGCGAGCTGTCATGGCATGGCATGTCACGGGGGATTAGAGTGGTAGTAGAAGTAGGCATGTAGGCCAGTTTGAGAACTATCATAGAGCACTAGGCCAGTTTGAGAACTATTCAAGAGTACTAGGCCCGTTTGAGGAGTATTATAGAGAACTATTCTAGAACACTAGGCCAGTTTGAGAACTATTCTAGAGCACTAGGCCAGTTTGAGGTCTATTATAGAGAACTATTCTAGAGCACTAGGCCAGTTTGAGAACTATTCTAGAGAACTATTCCAGAGCACTAGGCCAGTTTGAGGACTATTATAGAGAACTATTCTAGAGCACAAGGCCAGTTTGAGAATATTCTAGAGAATTATTCTAGAGCACTAGGCCAGTTTGAGGACTATTCTAGAGAACTATTCTAGAGCACTAGGCCAGTTTGAGGACTATTATAGAGAACTATTCTAGAGCACTAGGCCAGTTTGAGAACTATTCTAGAGAACTATTCTAGAGCACAAGGCCAGTTTGAGAATATTATAGAGAATTAATCTAGAGCACTAAGCCAGTTTGAGGACTATTCTAGAGAACTATTCTAGAGCACTAGGCCAGTTTGAGGACTATTCTAGAGAACTATTCTAGAGTACTAAGCCAGTTTGAGAACTATCATAGACCACTATTCTAGAGCACTAGGCCAGTTTGAGAACTATTCTAGAGCACTAGGCCAGTTCGAGAACTATTCTAGAGAATTATTCTAGAGCACTAGGCCAGTTTGAGGTCTATTCTAGAGAACTATTCTAGAGCACTAGGCCAGTTTGAGGACTATTCTAGAGAACTATTCTAGAGCACTAAGCCAGTTTGAGAACTATCATAGAGCACTAGGCCAGTTTGAGGACTATTATAGAGCACTAGGCTAGTTTGAGAACTATTATAGAGAACTATTCTAGAGCACTAGGCCAGTTTGATAACTATTCTAGAGCACTTGGCTAATTTGAGAACTATTCTAGAGCACTTGGCTAATTTGAGAACTATTCTAGAGCACTAGGCCAATTTGAGAACTATTCAAGAGCACTTGGCCAGTTTGATGACTATTATAGAGCATTAGGCCAGTTTGTTAACTATTATAGAGCACTAAGACAGTTTGAGAACTATTCTAGAGAACTATTCTAGAGAACTATTCTAGAGAACTATTCTAGAGCACTAGGCCAGTTTGAGGACAATTATAGAGCACTAGGCTAGTTTGAGAACTATTATATAGCACTATTCTAGAGCACTAGGCATGTTTGATAACTATTACAGAGCACTAGGCCAGTTTGAGAACTATTATAGAGCACTAGGGTAGTTTGAGAACTATTATAAAGCACTAGGCTTATTTGAGAACTGTTATGGAGCACTAGGCCAGTTTGAGTACTATTACAGAGCACTAGGCCAGTTTTAGAACTATTACAGAGCACTGTGGACTGTGGACTGCTCCCAACTGTTTCTCACTGTTCCAAGCTGCTGAGTCATTCATGAATTCCGCTATTGGATTTTAATTAGGGTGCTAGATATATTGTATCCTAGCAGCTATAGTGGCTATGGTGCTTATCACTGCTTCAGTGCTAGGCTTGACTAGCCTTGTACGTTTGCACAGCATAGATGCCGTGTCTATGGCACTATCTGAAGAGCTGTAGTCTTGGTCCCAGTGATTAAACTGTTATCTGATTATGCTCCAACACCCCCTGGCAACTTTGTTTCCCTGGCTGGTGTGTTTACGGACATATTCAATAAATCCTTATCCCAGTCTGCTGTTCCCACATGCTTCAAGAGGGCCACCATTGTTCCTGTTCCCAAGAAAGCTAAGGTAACTAAGCTAAATGACTATCGCTCCGTAGCACTCACTTCTGTCATCATGAAGTGCTTTGAGAGACTAGTCAAGGACCATATCACCTCCACCCTACCTGACACCCTAGACCCACTTCAATTTGCTTACCGCCCCAATAGGTCCACGGACGACGCAATCACACTGCCCTAACCCATCTGGACAAGAGGAATAGTGTGATGTCAGGAAAATAACCTCACACTCAATGTCAACAAAACAAAGGAGATGATCGTGGACTTCAGGAAACAGCAGAGGGAGCCCCCCCTATCCACATCGACCGGACAGTAGTGGAGAAGGTGGAAAGTTTTAAGTTCCTCGGTGTACACATCACGGACAAACTGAAATGGTCCACCCACACAGACAGCGTGGTGAAGAAGGCCTAACATCGCCTCTTCAACCTCAGGAGGCTGAAGAAATTTGGCTTGCCACCAAAAACACACACACTTTTACAGATGCACAATCGAGAGCATCCTGTCGGGCTGTATCACCGCCTGGTACGGCAACTGCTCCGCCCACAACCGTAAGGCTCTTCAGAGGGTAGTGAGGTCTGCACAACGCATCACCGGGGGCAAACTACCTGCCCTTCAGGACACCTACACAACCCAATGTCACAGGAAGGCCATAAATATCATCAAGGACAACAACCACCCGAGCCACTGCCTGTTCACCCCGCCAAGGTGAGGTCAGTACAGGTGCATCAATGCAGGGTCCGAGAGACTGAACAGCTTCTATCTCAAGGCTATCTCAGACTGTTAAACAGCCATCACGAACATTGAGTGGCTGCTGCCAACATAGTGACTCATCTCTAGCCACTTTAATAATGAAAAAATTGATGTAATAAATATATCACTAGTCACTTTAAACAATGCTACTTTATATGTTTTCATACCCTACATTACTCATCTCATATGTATATACTGGACTCTATACCATCTACTGCATCTAGCCTATGACGTTCGGCCATCGCTCATTCATATATTTTTATGTACATATTCTTATTCATTCTTTTACACTTGTGTGTATAAGGTAGTTGTGAAATTGTTAGGTTAGATTACTCGTTAGATATTACTGCATGGTCGGAACTAGAAGCACAAGCATTTCGCTACATTCGCATTAACATCTGCTAACCATGTGTAGGTGACAAGTCAAATTTGATTTGATTTGACAACATTGTGTGACAGACAAGAGAACGTGAGAGAGAACAGGGGAGAGAGAAAGAGAAATACAGAGGAAGGGATGGAGAGGTAGGGGTGAAAAGACAAAGACAAAGTGAGAGAAGAGAGCTATGATGCTGTTCAGAGAACAATCTCACAGCTTTTCCCTAACTGAGCTGTCAGTCATGGCTAATGTCCCGCCTCCCCAGACCTCCTTTCACCTCTCTGACTGCATCTCATCCCTTAAGGCTGTCCTGTCTGTCCTACTCAACGGGATATGTTCCCAGCAGCCACACAGACACCCAGACAGGCGTATTTAACAGTATGATGAAGACTTGTGAGAATACACTGAGACAGATAGCCACAGAGCTCTTTAATGTTTTAATAATCCCTCTGAAGACCTCATTCCTGCTTCCTCACTGAGTAGGAGACATCTAAAGACATCTCTCTACCCCCTACAGCTAGCTACCTGCAGACTCCCTGCAGACATCTCTCTACCCCCTACAGCTAGCTACCTGCAGACATCTCTCTACCCCCTACAGCTAGCTACCTGCAGACATCTCTCTACCCCCTACAGCTAGCTACCTGCAGACATCTCTCTACCCCCTACAGCTAGCTACCTGCAGACATCTCTCTACCCCCTACAGCTAGCTACCTGCAGACATCTGTCTACCCCCTACAGCTAGCTACCTGCAGACATCTCTCTACAGCTAGCTACCTGCAGACATCTCTCTACCCCCTACAGCTAGCTCCTGCAGACATCTGTCTACCCCCTACAGCTAGCTACCTGCAGACATCTGTCTACCCCCTACAGCTAGCTACCTGCAGACATCTCTCTACAGCTAGCTACCTGCAGACATCTCTCTACCCCCTACAGCTAGCTACCTGCAGACATCTGTCTACCCCCTACAGCTAGCTACCTGCAGACATCTCTCTACAGCTAGCTACCTGCAGACATCTCTCTACAGCTAGCTACCTGCAGACATCTCTCTACCCCCTACAGCTAGCTACCTGCAGACATCTGTCTACCCCCTACAGCTAGCTACCTGCAGACATCTCTCCCCCTACAGCTAGCTACCTGCAGACATCTCTCTACAGCTAGCTACCTGCAGACATCTCTCTACCCCCTACAGCTAGCTACCTGCAGACATCTCTCTACAGCTAGCTACCTGCAGACATCTCTCTACAGCTAGCTACCTGCAGACATCTCTCTACCCCTACAGCTAGCTACCTGCAGACATCTCTCCCCCTACAGCTAGCTACCTGCAGACATCTCTCTACCCCCTAGCAGCTACCTGCAGACATCTCTCTACAGCTAGCTCTCCTGCTAGCTAGACATCTCTCTACCCCTACAGCTAGCTACCTGCAGACATCTCTCTACCCCTACAGCTAGCTACCTGCAGACATCTCTCTACCCCCTACAGCTAGCTACCTGCAGACATCTCTCTACCCCCTACAGCTAGCTACCTGCAGACATCTCTCTACCCCTACAGCTAGCTACCTGCAGACATCTCTCTACAGCTAGCTACCTGCAGACATCTCTCTACAGCTAGCTACCTGCAGACATCTCTCTACCCCCTACAGCTAGCTACCTGCAGACATCTGTCTACCCCCTACAGCTAGCTACCTGCAGACATCTCTCCACAGCTAGCTACCTGCAGACATCTCTCCACAGCTAGCTACCTGCAGACATCTCTCTACCCCCTACAGCTAGCTACCTGCAGACATCTGTCTACCCCCTACAGCTAGCTACCTGCAGACATCTCTCTACCCCCTACAGCTAGCTACCTGCAGACATCTCTCTACCCCCTACAGCTAGCTACCTGCAGACATCTCTCTACCCCCTACAGCTAGCTACCTGCAGACATCTCTCTACCCCCTACAGCTAGCTACCTGCAGCTCTCTACCTGCAGACATCTCTCTACAGCTAGCTACCTGCTGACATCTCTCTACCCCCTACAGCTAGCTACCTGCAGACATCTCTCTACAGCTAGCTACCTGCAGACATCTCTACCCCCTACAGCTAGCTACCTGCAGACATCTCTCTACCCCTACAGCTAGCTACCTGCAGACATCTGTCTACCCCCTACAGCTAGCTACCTGCAGACATCTTCTCTACAGCTAGCTACAGCTAGCTACCTGCAGACATCTCTCTACAGCTAGCTACCTGCAGACATCTCTACCCCCTACAGCTAGCTACCAGACATCTCTCTACAGCTAGCTACCTGCAGACATCTCTCTACCCCCTACAGCTAGCTACCTGCAGACATCTCTACCCCAGACATACAGCTAGCTACCTGCAGACATCTCTCTACCCCCTACAGCTAGCTACCTGCAGACATCTCTCTACCCCCTACAGCTAGCTACCTGCAGACATCTCTCTACCCCCTACAGCTAGCTACCTGCAGACATCTCTCTACCCCTACAGCTAGCTGCCTGCAGACATCTCTCTACCCCCTACAGCTAGCTACCTGCAGACATCTCTCTACCCCATCTCTCTACTAGCTACCTGCAGACATCTCTCTACCCCCTACAGCTAGCTACCTGCAGACATCTCTCTACCCTACCTGCAGACATCTCTCTACAGCTAGCTACCTGCAGACATCTCTCTACCCCCTACAGCTAGCTACCTGCAGACATCTCTCTACAGCTAGCTACCTGCAGACATCTCTCTACAGCTAGCTACCTGCAGACATCTCTCTACCCCCTACAGCTAGCTACCTGCAGACATCTCTCTACCCCCTACAGCTAGCTACCTGCAGACATCTCTCTACCCCCTACAGCTAGCTACCTGCAGACATCTCTCTACCCCCTACAGCTAGCTACCTGCAGACATCTCTCTACCCCCTACAGCTAGCTACCTGCAGACATCTCTCTACAGCTAGCTACCTGCAGACATCTCTCTACCCCCTACAGCTAGCTACCTGCAGACATCTCTCTACCCCCTACAGCTAGCTACCTGCAGCTATCTACCTGCAGACATCTCTCTACAGCTAGCTACCTGCTGACATCTCTCTACCCCCTACAGCTAGCTACCTGCAGACATCTGTCTACCCCCTACAGCTAGCTACCTGCAGACATCTCTCTGCAGCCCTACAGCTACCTGCAGACATCTCTCTACCCCTACAGCTAGCTACCTACATCTACCCCTGCAGACATCAGACATCTCTCTGCCCCCTAGCAGCTAGCTACCTGCAGACATCTCTCTACCCCCTACAGCTAGCTACCTGCCATCTGTCTACCCCTACCTGCAGCTAGCTACCTGCAGACATCTCTCTACCCCCTACAGCTAGCTACCTGCAGACATCTCTCTACCCCCTACAGCTAGCTACCTGCAGACATCTCTCCCCTACAGCTAGCTACCTGCAGACATCTCTCCTACCCCCTAGCTAGCTACCTGCAGACATCTCTCTACCCCCTACAGCTAGCTACCTGCAGACATCTCTCTACAGCTAGCTACCTGCAGACATCTCTCTACAGCTAGCTACCTGCAGACATCTCTCTACAGCTAGCTACCTGCAGACATCTCTCTACCCCCTACAGCTAGCTACCTGCAGACATCTCTCTACCCCCTACAGCTAGCTACCTGCAGACATCTCTCTACCCCCTACAGCTAGCTACCTGCAGACATCTCTCTCTACAGCTAGCTACCCCTGCAGACTACCTCTACATCTCTACCCCTACAGCTAGCTACCTGCAGACATCTCTCTACAGCTAGCTACCTGCAGACATCTCTCTACAGCTAGCTACCTGCAGACATCTCTCCACAGCTAGCTACCTGCAGACATCTCTCTACAGCTAGCTACCTGCAGACATCTCTCTACCCCCTACAGCTAGCTACCTGCAGACATCTCTCTACCCCCTACAGCTAGCTACCTGCAGACATCTCTCTAGCTACCTGCAGCATCTCTCTAGCTACCTGCAGACATCTCTCTACCCCCTACAGCTAGCTACCTGCAGACATCTCTCTACCCCCTACAGCTAGCTACCTGCAGACATCTCTCTACCCCCTACAGCTAGCTACCTGCAGACATCTCTCTACCCCCTACAGCTAGCTACCTGCAGACATCTCTCTACCCCTACAGCTAGCTACCTGCAGACATCTCTCTACCCCCTACAGCTAGCTACCTGCAGACATCTCTCTACAGCTAGCTACCTGCAGACATCTCTCTACCCCCTACAGCTAGCTACCTGCAGACATCTCTCTACCCCCTACAGCTAGCTACCTGCAGACATCTCTCTACCCCCTACAGCTAGCTACCTGCAGACATCTCTCTACCCCCTAGCTAGCTACCTGCAGACATCTCTCTACCCCCTACAGCTAGCTACCTGCAGACATCTCTCTACCCCCTACAGCTAGCTACCTGCAGACATCTACCCCTCTGCAGACATCCCTACCCCCTACAGCTATTAGCTACCTGCAGACATCTAGCTCCTGCAGACATCTCTCTACACAGCTAGCTACCTGCAGACATCTCTCTACAGCTAGCTACCTGCAGACATCTCTCTACCCCTACAGCTAGCTACCTGCAGACATCTCTCTACCCCCTACAGCTAGCTACCTGCAGACATCTGTCTACCCCTACAGCTAGCTACCTGCAGACATCTCTCTACCCCCAGCTAGCTACCTGCAGACATCTCTCTACCCCCTACAGCTAGCTACCTGCAGACATCTCTCTACCCCCTACAGCTAGCTACCTGCAGACATCTGTCTACCCCCTACAGCTAGCTACCTGCAGACATCTCTCTACCCCCTACAGCTAGCTACCTGCAGACATCTCTCTACCCCCTACAGCTAGCTACCTGCAGACATCTCTCTACCCCTACAGCTAGCTACCTGCAGACATCTCTCTACAGCTAGCTACCTGCAGACATCTCTCTACAGCTAGCTACCTGCAGACATCTCTCTACCCCCTACAGCTAGCTACCTGCAGACATCTGTCTACCCCCTACAGCTAGCTACCTGCAGACATCTCTCTACAGCTAGCTACCTGCAGACATCTCTCTACCCCCTACAGCTAGCTACCTGCAGACATCTCTCTACCCCCTACAGCTAGCTACCTGCAGACATCTCTCTACCCCCTACAGCTAGCTACCTGCAGACTCCTGGACATCTCTACCCCTACAGCTAGCTACCTGCAGACATCTCTGCCCCCTACAGCTACCTGCTCTGTCTACCCCCTGCAGACATCTCTACCCCCTACAGCTAGCTACCTGCAGACATCTCTCTACCCCTACAGCTAGCTACCTGCAGACATCTGTCTACCCCCTACAGCTAGCTACCTGCAGACATCTCTACCCCCTACAGCTAGCTACCTGCAGACATCATCTGTCTACCCCCTACAGCTAGCTACCTGCAGACATCTCTACCCCCTACAGCTAGCTACCTGCAGACATCTCTGGAGACATCTCTCTACCTGCAGACATCTCTACAGCTAGCTACCTGCAGACATCTCTCTACCCCCTACAGCTAGCTACCTGCAGACATCTCTCTCTAGCTACCTGCAGACATCTCCCCTACAGCTAGCTACCTGCAGACATCTCTCTACAGCTAGCTACCTGCAGACATCTCTCTACCCCCTACAGCTAGCTACCTGCAGACATCTCTCTACCCCCTACAGCTAGCTACCTGCAGACATCTCTCTACCCCCTACAGCTAGCTACCTGCAGACATCTCTCTACCCCTACAGCTAGCTACCTGCAGACATCTCTCTACCCCTACAGCTAGCTACCTGCAGACATCTCTCTACCCCCTACAGCTAGCTACCTGCAGACATCTTCTACCCCCTACAGCTAGCTACCTGCAGACATCTCTCTACCCCCTACAGCTAGCTACCTGCAGACATCTCTCTGCAGCTAGCTACCTGCAGACATCTCTACCCTACAGCTAGCTACCTGCAGACATCTCTCTGCTAGCTACCTGCAGACATCTCTCTACCCCCTACAGCTAGCTACCTGCAGACATCTCTCTACCCCCTACAGCTAGCTACCTGCAGACATCTCTCTACCCCTACAGCTAGCTACCTGCAGACATCTCTCTACCCCCTACAGCTAGCTACCTGCAGACATCTGTCTACCCCCTACAGCTAGCTACCTGCAGACATCTCTCTACCCCCTACAGCTAGCTACCTGCAGACATCTCTCTACCCCCTACAGCTAGCTACCTGCAGACATCTCTCTACCCCCTAGTCTACATCCTACAGCTAGCTACCTGCAGACATCTGTCTACCCCCTACAGCTAGCTACCTGCAGACATCTCCTGGATACATCCCTACAGCTAGCTAGCTCCTGGATACATCTGTCTACCCCCTACAGCTAGCTACCTGCAGACATCTCTCTACCCCCTACAGCTAGCTACCTGCAGACATCTCTCTACCCCTACAGCTAGCTACCTGCAGACATCTCTCTACCTACAGCTAGCTACCTGCAGACATCTCTCTACACAGCTAGCTACCTGCAGACATCTGTCTACCCCCTACAGCTAGCTACCTGCAGACATCTCTCTACCCCTACAGCTAGCTACCTGCAGACATCTCTCTACTCCCTACAGCTAGCTACCTGCAGACATCTCTCTACCCCCTACAGCTAGCTACCTGCAGACATCTCTCTACCCCCTACAGCTAGCTACCTGCAGACATCTCTCTACAGCTAGCTACCTGCAGACATCTCTCTACCCCCTACAGCTAGCTACCTGCAGACATCTCTCTACAGCTAGCTACCTGCAGACATCTCTCTACCCCTACAGCTAGCTACCTGCAGACATCTCTCTACAGCCCTACAGCTAGCTACCTGCAGACATCTCTCTACCCCCTACAGCTAGCTACCTGCAGACATCTCTCTACAGCTAGCTACCTGCAGACATCTCTCTACCCCCTACAGCTAGCTACCTGCAGACATCTCTCTACCCCCTACAGCTAGCTACCTGCAGACATCTCTCTACCCCCTACAGCTAGCTACCTGCAGACATCTCTCTACCCCCTACAGCTAGCTACCTGCAGACATCTCTCTACTCCCTACAGCTAGCTACCTGCAGACATCTCTCTACCCCCTACAGCTAGCTACCTGCAGACATCTCTCTACCCCCTACAGCTAGCTACCTGCAGACATCTCTCTACCCCCTACAGCTAGCTACCTGCAGACATCTGTCTACCCCCTACAGCTAGCTACCTGCAGACATCTCTCTACAGCTAGCTACCTGCAGACATCTCTCTACCCCCTACAGCTAGCTACCTGCAGACATCTCTCTACCCCCTACAGCTAGCTACCTGCAGACATCTCTCTACCCCCTACAGCTAGCTACCTGCAGACATCTCTCTACCCCCTACAGCTAGCTACCTGCAGACATCTCTCTACCCCCTACAGCTAGCTACCTGCAGACATCTCTCTACCCCATCTCTGCAGCTAGCTACCTGCAGACATCTCTCTACCCCCTACAGCTAGCTACCTGCAGACATCTCTACCCCCTACAGCTAGCTATCTCAGACATCTCTCCCCCTACAGCTAGCTACCTGCAGACATCTCTACCCCCTACAGCTAGCTACCTGCAGACATCTCTCTACCCCCTACAGCTAGCTACCTGCAGACATCTCTCTACCCCCTACAGCTAGCTACCTGCAGACATCTCTCTACCCCTACAGCTAGCTACCTGCAGACATCTCTCTACCCCCTACAGCTAGCTACCTGCAGACATCTCTCTACCCCCTACAGCTAGCTACCTGCAGACATCTCTCTACCCCCTACAGCTAGCTACCTGCAGACATCTCTCTACAGCTAGCTACCTGCAGACATCTCTCTACAGCTAGCTACCTGCAGACATCTCTCTACCCCCTACAGCTAGCTACCTGCAGACATCTGTCTACCCCCTACAGCTAGCTACCTGCAGACATCTCTCTACAGCTAGCTACCTGCAGACATCTCTCTACCCCCTACAGCTAGCTACCTGCAGACATCTCTCTACCCCCTACAGCTAGCTACCTGCAGACATCTCTCTACCCCTACAGCTGCAGCTACCTGCAGACATCTGTCTATCTCAGCTAGCTACCTGCAGACATCATCTACAGCTAGCCTGCAGACATCTCTACCCCCCTACAGCTAGCTACCTGCAGACATCTGTCTACCCCCTACAGCTAGCTACCTGCAGACATCTGTCTACCCCTACAGCTAGCTACCTGCAGACATCTCTCTACAGCTAGCTACCTGCAGACATCTCTCTACCCCCTACAGCTAGCTACCTGCAGACATCTCTCTACCCCCTACAGCTAGCTACCTGCAGACATCTCTCTACAGCTAGCTACCTGCAGACATCTCTCTACAGCTAGCTACCTGCAGACATCTCTCTACCCCCTACAGCTAGCTACCTGCAGACATCTCTCTACAGCTAGCTACCTGCAGACATCTCTCTACAGCTAGCTACCTGCAGACATCTCTCTACCCCCTACAGCTAGCTACCTGCAGACATCTCTCTACCCCCTACAGCTAGCTACCTGCAGACATCTCTCTACCCCCTACAGCTAGCTACCTGCAGACATCTCTCTACCCCCTACAGCTAGCTACCTGCAGACATCTCTCTACCCCCTACAGCTAGCTACCTGCAGACATCTCTCTACCCCCTACAGCTAGCTACCTGCAGACATCTGTCTACCCCCTACAGCTAGCTACCTGCAGACATCTCTCTCCCCCTACAGCTAGCTACCTGCAGACATCTCTCTACCCCCTACAGCTAGCTACCTGCAGACATCTGTCTACCCCCTACAGCTAGCTACCTGCAGACATCTCTCTACCCCTACAGCTAGCTACCTGCAGACATCTGTCTACCCCCTACAGCTAGCTACCTGCAGACATCTGTCTACATCTAGCTACCTGCAGACATCTCTCTACCCCCTACAGCTAGCTACCTGCAGACATCTCTCTACAGCTAGCTACCTGCAGACATCTCTCTACAGCTAGCTACCTGCAGACATCTCTCTACAGCTAGCTACCTGCAGACATCTCTCTACCCCCTACAGCTAGCTACCTGCAGACATCTCTCTACAGCTAGCTACCTGCAGACATCTCTCTACAGCTAGCTACCTGCAGACATCTCTACCCCCTACAGCTAGCTACCTGCAGACATCTGTCTACCCCCTACAGCTAGCTACCTGCAGACATCTGTCTACCCCCTACAGCTAGCTACCTGCAGACATCTCTCTACCCCTACAGCTAGCTACCTGCAGACATCTCTCTCTACCCCTACAGCTAGCTACCTGCAGACATCTCTCTACCCCTACAGCTAGCTACCTGCAGACATCTCTCTACCCCTACAGCTAGCTACCTGCAGACATCTGTCTACCCCCTACAGCTAGCTACCTGCAGACATCTCTCTACAGCTAGCTACCTGCAGACATCTCTCTACCCCTACAGCTAGCTACCTGCAGACATCTGTCTACTACAGCTAGCTACCTGCAGACATCTGTCTACCCCCTACAGCTAGCTACCTGCAGACATCTCTCTACCCCCTACAGCTAGCTACCTGCAGACATCTCTCTACCCCTACAGCTAGCTACCTGCAGACATCTCTCTACCCCCTACAGCTAGCTACCTGCAGACATCTCTCTACTACCCAGACATCTCTCTACAGCTAGCTACCTGCAGACATCTCTCTACCCCCTACAGCTAGCTACCTGCAGACATCTCTACCCCTACAGCTAGCTACCTGCAGACATCTCTCTACAGCTAGCTACCTGCAGACATCTCTCTACCCCCTACAGCTAGCTACCTGCAGACATCTCTCTACAGCTCTACCCATCTCTACAGCTAGCTACCTGCAGACATCTCTCTACCTGCAGACATCTCTACAGCTAGCTACCTGCAGACATCTCTCTACCCTGCCATCTCTCTACAGCTAGCTACCTGCAGACATCTCTCTACCCCCTACAGCTAGCTACCTGCAGACATCTCTCCTACAGCTAGCTACCTGCAGACATCTCTCTACAGCTAGCTACCTGCAGACATCTCTCTACCCCCTACAGCTAGCTACCTGCAGACATCTCTCTACCCCCCTACAGCTAGCTACCTGCAGACATCTCTACCCCTACAGCTAGCTAGACTCCTGCAGACATCTCTCTACCCCCTACAGCTAGCTACCTGCAGACATCTCTCTACCCCTACAGCTAGCTACCTGCAGACATCTCTCTACCCCCTACAGCTAGCTACCTGCAGACATCTCTCTACAGCCTACCTGACAGCTAGCTACCTGCAGACATCTCTCTACCCCTACAGCTAGCTACCTGCAGACATCTCTCTACCCCCTACAGCTAGCTACCTGCAGACATCTCTCTACAGCCCTACAGCTAGCTACCTGCAGACATCTCTACCCCTACAGCTAGCTACCTGCAGACATCTCTCTACCCCCTACAGCTAGCTACCTGCAGACATCTACCCCTACAGCTCTACCCCATCTACAGCTAGCTACCTGCAGACATCTCTCTACAGCTAGCTACCTGCAGACATCTCTCTACCCCCTACAGCTAGCTACCTGCAGACATCTCTCTACAGCTAGCTACCTGCAGACATCTCTCTACCCCCTACAGCTAGCTACCTGCAGACATCTGTCTACCCCCTACAGCTAGCTACCTGCAGACATCTGTCTACCCCCTACAGCTAGCTACCTGCAGACATCTCTCTGCCCCCTAGCTAGCTACCTGCAGACATCTGTCTACCCCCTACAGCTAGCTACCTGCAGACATCTCTCTACCCCCTACAGCTAGCTACCTGCAGACATCTCTCTACCCCCTACAGCTAGCTACCTGCAGACATCTCTCTACAGCTAGCTACCTGCAGACATCTGTCTACCCCCTACAGCTAGCTACCTGCAGACATCTCTCTACAGCTAGCTACCTGCAGACATCTCTCTACAGCTAGCTACCTGCAGACATCTCTCTACCCCCTACAGCTAGCTACCTGCAGACATCTCTCTACCCCTACAGCTAGCTACCTGCAGACATCTCTCTACCCCTACAGCTAGCTACCTGCAGACATCTGTCTACCCCCTACAGCTAGCTACCTGCAGACATCTGTCTACCCCCTACAGCTAGCTACCTGCAGACATCTCTCTACCCCCTACAGCTAGCTACCTGCAGACATCTCTCTACCCCCTACAGCTAGCTACCTGCAGACATCTGTCTACCCCTACAGCTAGCTACCTGCAGACATCTCTCTACCCCTACAGCTAGCTACCTGCAGACATCTCTCTGCCCCATCTACAGCTAGCTACCTGCAGACATCTCTCTACCCCCTACAGCTAGCTACCTGCAGACATCTCTCTACCCCCTACAGCTAGCTACCTGCAGACATCTCTCTACCCCCTACAGCTAGCTACCTGCAGACATCTCTCTACCCCCTACAGCTAGCTACCTGCAGACATCTCTCTACAGCTAGCTACCTGCAGACATCTCTCTACCCCCTACAGCTAGCTACCTGCAGACATCTCTCTACCCCCTACAGCTAGCTACCTGCAGACATCTCTCTACCCCTACAGCTAGCTACCTGCAGACATCTCTCTACCCCTACAGCTAGCTACCTGCAGACATCTCTCTACCCCCTAGCTAGCTAGCTACCTGCAGACATCTCTCTACCCCCTACAGCTAGCTACCTGCAGACATCTCTCTACCCCTACAGCTAGCTACCTGCAGACATCTCTCTACCCCCTACAGCTAGCTACCTGCAGACATCTCTCTACAGCTAGCTACCTGCAGACATCTCTCTACCCCCTACAGCTAGCTACCTGCAGACATCTCTCTACAGCTAGCTACCTGCAGACATCTCTCTACCTACAGCTAGCTACCTGCAGACATCTGTCTACCCCTACAGCTAGCTACCTGCAGACATCTCTCTACCCCCTGCAGACATCTCTCTACCCTGCGGCTAGCTACCTGCAGACATCTCTCTACCCCCTACAGCTAGCTACCTGCAGACATCTCTCTACAGCTAGCTACCTGCAGACATCTCTCTAGCTACCCAGACATCTCTCTGCCACAGCTAGCTACCTGCAGACATCTCTCTACCCCCTACAGCTAGCTACCTGCAGACATCTCTCCCCTACAGCTAGCTACCTGCAGACATCTCTCTACCCCCTACAGCTAGCTACCTGCAGACATCTCTCTACCCCTACAGCTAGCTACCTGCAGACATCTCAGCTAGCTACCCCTCTACAGCTAGCTACCTGCAGACATCTCTCTACCCCTACAGCTAGCTACCTGCAGACATCTGTCTACCCCCTACAGCTAGCTACCTGCAGACATCTCTGTCTACCCCCTACAGCTAGCTACCTGCAGACATCTCTCTGGACAGCTAGCATACCCCTACAGCTAGCTACCTGCAGACATCTCTCTACAGCCTACCTAGCTAGCTACCTGCAGACATCTCTCTACCCCCTACAGCTAGCTACCTGCAGACATCTGTCTACCCCCTACAGCTAGCTACCTGCAGACATCTCTCTACCCCTACAGCTAGCTACCTGCAGACATCTCTGGACCCCCTGTCAGCTAGCTACCTGCAGACATCTCTCTACCCCCTACAGCTAGCTACCTGCAGACATCTGTCTACCCCCTACAGCTAGCTACCTGCAGACTCCTGGATACCTCTGTCTACCCCCTACAGCTAGCTACCTGCAGACTCTCTACCCCCCCATACAGCTAGCTACCTGCAGACATCTGTCTACCCCCTACAGCTAGCTACCTGCAGACATCTGTCTACCCCCTACAGCTAGCTACCTGCAGACATCTCTCTACCCCCCTACAGCTAGCTACCTGCAGACATCTGTGGATACAGCTGCTACCTGACAGACAGCTCTACCTCTCCCAGAGCTAGCTACCTGCAGACATCTCTCTACCCCCTACAGCTAGCTACCTGCAGACATCTGTCTACCCCCTACAGCTAGCTACCTGCAGACTCTCTGGAGCATCTGCTACCCCCTACAGCTAGCTACCTGCAGACATCTCTCTACCCCTGCTAGCTACCTGCAGACATCTGTCTACCCCCTACAGCTAGCTACCTGCAGACATCTCTCTACAGCTAGCTACCTGCAGACATCTCTCTACCCCCTACAGCTAGCTACCTGCAGACATCTCTCTACCCCCTACAGCTAGCTACCTGCAGACATCTCTCTACCCCCTACAGCTAGCTACCTGCAGACTCCCTGGATACATCTGTCTACCCCCTACAGCTAGCTACCTGCAGACATCTCTCTACAGCTAGCTACCTGCAGACATCTCTCTACCCCCTACAGCTAGCTACCTGCAGACATCTCTCTTACCCCTACAGTAGCTACCCCCTACAGCTAGCTACCTGCAGACATCTGTCTACCCCCTACAGCTAGCTACCTGCAGACATCTCTCTACAGCTAGCTACCTGCAGACATCTCTCTACCCCTACAGCTAGCTACCTGCAGACATCTCTCTACCCCCTGCTAGCTACCTGCAGACATCTGTCTACAGCTAGCTACCTGCAGACATCTCTCCCTGGAGCTAGCTACCTGCAGACATCTCCTACCCCCTGCAGCTAGCTACCTGCAGACATCTGTCTACCCCCTACAGCTAGCTACCTGCAGACATCTCTCTACCCCCTACAGCTAGCTACCTGCAGACATCTCTCTGATACAGCTAGCTACCTGACAGACATCTGCAGACTCTACCCCTACAGCTAGCTACCTGCAGACATCTCTACATCTGTCTACCCCTACAGCTAGCTACCTGCAGACATCTCTCTACCCCCTACAGCTAGCTACCTGCAGACATCTCTCTACCCTGCAGACATCTCTACACAGCTAGCTACCTGCAGACATCATCTCTACCCCCTACAGCTAGCTACCTGCAGACATCTCTCCCTCACAGCTAGCTACCTGCAGACATCTCTACCCCCTAGCTACTACCTGCAGACATCTGTCTACCCCCTACAGCTAGCTACCTGCAGACTCCCTGGCTACCTACATCTGTCTACCCCCTACAGCTAGCTACCTGCAGACATCTGTCTACCCCTACAGCTAGCTACCTGCAGACATCTCTGGATACATCCCCCCTACAGCTAGCTACCTGCAGACATCTGGATACATCCCCCTACAGCTAGCTACCTGCAGACATCTCTCTACCCCTACAGCTAGCTACCTGCAGACATCTGTCTACCCCTACAGCTAGCTACCTGCAGACATCTCTGCCCCCTACAGCTAGCTACCTAGACATCTGTCTACCCCCTACAGCTAGCTACCTGCAGACTCCTGGATCATCTGTCTACCCCTACAGCTAGCTACCTGCAGACATCTCTGTCTACCCCCTACAGCTAGCTACCTGCAGACTCCCTGGATACATCTGTCTACCCCCTACAGCTAGCTACCTGCAGACTCTCTGGATCATCCCTACAGCTCTACCCCCTACAGCTAGCTACCTGCAGACATCTCTGGATACATCTGTCTACCCCTACAGCTAGCTACCTGCAGACTCCTGGATACATCTGTCTACCCCCTACAGCTAGCTACCTGCAGACATCTCTGGACATCTGTCTACCCCCTACAGCTAGCTACCTGCAGACATCTCTCTACCCCCTACAGCTAGCTACCTGCAGACATCTCTCTCTACATCTCTCTACCCCTGCTACAGCTACCTGCAGACATCTCTCTGTCAGCTAGCTACCTGCAGACATCCCCCTGGCTAGCTACCTGCAGACATCCCCTACAGCTAGCTACCTGCAGACATCTCTACCCCCTACAGCTGCTACCTGCAGACATCTCTCTACCCCTGCTAGCTACCTGCAGACATCTGTCTACCCCTACAGCTAGCTACCTGCAGACATCTCTCTACCCCCTACAGCTAGCTACCTGCAGACATCTAGCTCTGCAGACTACCTGCAGACATCTCTCTACCCCCTACAGCTAGCTAGACATCTCTCTAGACTCCCTGCAGACATCTGTCTACCCCCTACAGCTAGCTACCTGCAGACATCTGTCTACCCCCTACTAGCTACCTGCAGACTCCCTGGAGACATCTCTCTACCCCTACAGCTAGCTACCTGCAGACATCTGTCTACCCCCTACAGCTAGCTACCTGCAGACATCTCTCTACAGCTAGCTACCTGCAGACATCTCTCTACCCCCTACAGCTAGCTACCTGCAGACATCTCTCTACCCCCTACAGCTAGCTACCTGCAGACATCTCTGATACAGCTAGCTACCTGCAGACATCTGTCTACCCCCTACAGCTAGCTACCTGCAGACATCTGTCTACCCCCTACAGCTAGCTACCTGCAGACATCTCTCTACCCCCTACAGCTAGCTACCTGCAGACATCTCTCTACCCCCTACAGCTAGCTACCTGCAGACATCTGTCTACCCCCTACAGCTAGCTACCTGCAGACATCTGTCTACCCCCTACAGCTAGCTACCTGCAGACATCTGTCTACCCCCTACAGCTAGCTACCTGCAGACATCTCTACCCCTACAGCTAGCTACCTGCAGACATCTCTACCCCCTACAGCTAGCTACCTGCAGACATCTCTCTACATCTGCTACCTGCAGACATCTCTCCTGCAGCTACTACCTGCAGACATCTGTCTACCCCTACAGCTAGCTACCTGCAGACATCTGTCTACCCCTACAGCTAGCTACCTGCAGACATCTCTCTACAGCTAGCTACCTGCAGACATCCTCTGCTACCCCTACAGCTAGCTACCTGCAGACATCTCTCTACCCCCTACAGCTAGCTACCTGCAGACATCTGTCTACCCCCTACAGCTAGCTACCTGCAGACATCATCTGTCTACCCCTACAGCTAGCTACCTGCAGACTCTACCCCCTACAGCTATACCTGCAGACATCTACCCCCTACAGCTAGCTACCTGCAGACATCATCTGTCTACCCCCTACAGCTAGCTACCTGCAGACATCTCTCTCTACCCCCTACAGCTAGCTACCTGCAGACATCTCTACCCCTACAGCTAGCTACCTGCAGACATCCTGTCTACCCCCTACAGCTAGCTACCTGCAGACATCTCTCTACACCCCCTACAGCTAGCTACCTGCAGACATCTGTCTACCCCTACAGCTAGCTACCTGCAGACATCTCTCTGCTAGCTACCTGCAGACATCTGTCTACCCCCTACAGCTAGCTACCTGCAGACATCTCTCTGCTAGCTACCTGCAGACATCTGTCTACCCCTACAGCTAGCTACCTGCAGACATCTCTCTACCCCCTACAGCTAGCTACCTGCAGACATCTCTCTGGACCCCTACATCTGCTACCTGCAGACATCTCTAGCTACTACCTAGACTCCCTGGAGACATCTGTCTACCCCCTACAGCTAGCTACCTGCAGACATCTGTCTGATACAGCTGCTACCCCCTACATCTCTACCTGCAGACTCCCTGCAGACATCTGTCTACCCCCTACAGCTAGCTACCTGCAGACTCCTGGATCTCTGTCTACCCCCTACAGCTAGCTACCTGCAGACTACCTGGAGACATCTGTCTACCCCCTACAGCTAGCTACCTGCAGACATCTCTGGATACATCTGTCTACCCCCTGCAGACATCTACCCCTGCTAGCTACCTGCAGACATCTGTCTACTCCCTACAGCTAGCTACCTGCAGACTCCTGGATCATCTCTACCCCTGCTAGCTACCTGCAGACATCTGTCTACCCCCTACAGCTAGCTACCTGCAGACTCCCTGGACAGCTGCTACCTGCAGACATCTGTCTACCCCCTACAGCTAGCTACCTGCAGACATCTGTCTACCCCCTACAGCTAGCTACCTGCAGACATCTCTCTACCCCTACAGCTAGCTACCTGCAGACATCTCTCTACCCCCTACAGCTAGCTACCTGCAGACATCTCTCTACCCCCTGGATACTATCTGCTGCCCCTAGAGCTAGCTACCTGCAGACATACATCTGTCTCCCCTACAGCTAGCTTACCTGCAGACTCCCTGGATACATCTGTCTACCCCCTACAGCTAGCTACCTGCAGACTCCCTGGATACAGCTGTCTACCTGCTAGACCTGCAGACTCCTGGATACCCCCTACAGCTAGCTACCTGCAGACATCTCTGGATACATCTACCTACCCCCTACAGCTAGCTACCTGCAGACTACCTGCAGACATCTGTCTACCCCCTACAGCTAGCTACCTGCAGACTCCTGGATCATCTGTACCCCCTACAGCTAGCTACCTGCAGACTCCCTGGAGACATCTCTACCCCCTACAGCTAGCTACCTGCAGACTCCTGGAGACTCTCTACCCCCTACAGCTAGCTACCTGCAGACATCTCTCTACCCCCTACAGCTAGCTACCTGCAGACTCCCTGGCTAGCTACATCTGACATCTCTACCCCCTACAGCTAGCTACCTGCAGACATCTCTCTACATCTGTCTACCTGCAGACAGCTCCTACAGCTACTACCTGCAGACATCTGTCTGCACCCCCTACAGCTAGCTACCTGCAGACATCTCTGTCTACCCCCTACAGCTAGCTACCTGCAGACTCTCTACAGCTACCTGCATACATCTGTCTACCCCTACAGCTAGCTACCTGCAGACATCTCTGGATACATCTGTCTACCTGCACAGCTAGCTAGACTACCTGCAGACATCTCTCTCCCCCTACAGCTAGCTACCTGCAGACATCTGTCTACCCCCTACAGCTAGCTACCTGCAGACATCTCTCTGCCCCTACAGCTAGCTACCTGCAGACATCTCTCTACCTAGCTACCTGCAGACATCTCTCTACAGCTAGCTACCTGCAGACATCTCTCTACCCCCACAGCTAGCTACCTGCAGACATCTCTCTACCCCCTACAGCTAGCTACCTGCAGACATCTCTCTGCCCCCCTACAGCTAGCTACCTGCAGACATCTCTCTACCCCCTACAGCTAGCTACCTGCAGACATCTGTCTACCCCCTACAGCTAGCTACCTGCAGACATCTGTCTACCCCCTACAGCTAGCTACCTGCAGACTCCCTGGATACATCTGTCTACCCCCTACAGCTAGCTACCTGCAGACATCTCTCTACCCCCTACAGCTAGCTACCTGCAGACTCCCTGGATACATCTGTCTACCCCCTACAGCTAGCTACCTGCAGACTCCCTGGATACATCTGTCTACCCCCTACAGCTAGCTACCTGCAGACTCCCTGGATACATCTGTCTACCCCCTACAGCTAGCTACCTGCAGACTCCCTGGATACATCTGTCTACCCCCTACAGCTAGCTACCTGCAGACTCCCTGGATACATCTGTCTACCCCCTACAGCTAGCTACCTGCAGACTCCCTGGAGACATCTGTCTACCCCCTACAGCTAGCTACCTGCAGACTCCCTGGATACATCTGTCTAC
Source organism: Oncorhynchus nerka (assembly GCF_034236695.1). NCBI lineage: Eukaryota > Metazoa > Chordata > Actinopteri > Salmoniformes > Salmonidae > Oncorhynchus > Oncorhynchus nerka. The sequence continues at coordinate 24,362,833 of NC_088403.1, read as the reverse complement.
CCCCTACAGCTAGCTTACCTGTAGACTCCCTGGATACATCTGTCTACCCCCTACAGCTAGCTACCTGCAGACTCCCTGGATACATCTGTCTACCCCCTACAGCTAGCTACCTGCAGACTCCCTGGATACATCTGTCTACCCCCTACAGCTAGCTACCTGCAGACTCCCTGGATACATCTGTCTACCCCCTACAGCTAGCTACCTGCAGACTCCCTGGATACATCTGTCTACCCCCTACAGCTAGCTACCTGCAGACATCTCTCTACCCCCTACAGCTAGCTACCTGCAGACATCTCTCTACCCCCTACAGCTAGCTACCTTCAGACTCCCTGGATACATCTCTCTCTCTGTCTGTCTCTCTCACCACATGGAACATCGATGCACTGTCTACTACGTGAGATGATGAAACCACGTGGAATATTGAAAACTTAAACAGTTTCAAAATCCTTAATATAAATTCAATGTTACTGTAAGTCTTTATTCGCTCAACAACATTGTTTTGGATTTTGATTTAATATGTTTAATGATGTAAGTGTTTGCCTGTCAACCATTTTAGGTCAACAATGTTGCTTGATAGACGCTACACAAAGCTATATTATGGGGGAATCTCTGTTGTCTTTCTCAACATTCTCATCATACTCTAGATGTATCAGCTTTCCCATTGGTCAACACCAGAACACAAATAGACCACACTATTAACCAAACATCACTTCCTGTAGGAAGTCCCCGCACACTGGGCACTTCCTGGTACTCGGGACAATGACAAAGCAAAACCCTTCGACCCCATAAACCAGACCTGAGTAAAACATCAAAAATAAAACATGTGACCAAGATACAGACGACCCTGGCCCCTATACGGGCTGACCTCCTCTCAACTAGAGACTGTCTACTGTGTTGACGTCATTTAATAGGATCTCTATGTCTTTGTACCTCTCTCTGTGTCAGACACAAGCTATGTCCATGCATTTATACACAATCAAACAGATTTGATTTGTTGAGTTGATAAAGTGGTGAGTTAGCATGATAGCTAGGTGATAGAGGAAGAGTCAGTGTGTAGGGGGTTGTGGTCCTCACTTGAGGGGTTCGTCGAAGCGGATGGTGGCAGCACAGTGGAAGATGATGTTGACGCAGGAGGTCAGTCTCTCTACGTCCTCAGGACTGATGGCCAGGGCAGGCTGTGTCAACTCACTGCTGATAGGAACTATCTTCTGGTGGAAGTCTGGGTTGTCCTCCCTCACGCGGTCAAACAGCTGCAGGAAATGCACACATAGATGCATCAGATCATATCAACGTATGTCAAGCCATTGATTTAACCAGGTCCATATGTAAAGGACACTATATGCATAGATGTCTGTAACAATTCTGTCCACATTGATGTTTGGCTGGCTGGAGGCTATTCCTCTGCACAACTGCTACTGTGTGAAGCCATGGCAGCTTTTACCTAACAATAGCACCATAGTAGTATTTGCAAGCCTCAGTATTAACAATATGGGTCATGTTGCCCTATGTAATTGATGAATGACTCGTATTTAAACACAGATTGAGCGTGTGTCAATATTATCATTTTCCCACAATGCCCTTGTAGCAGTGGCGTTGCTCATAGGAGACCACACGCTGCAGTACCAGAGCACACTGTTTGCGTGTGTGTGTGTGTGTAACATGTTCCCTGTTGCTGTGACTCAGATGAGGCAGGGCGTGCACCCTACGGAACACTACACAGGAAATGAAACCACCTTATCACCAAGGAGGGAGATAATATCACTCCTTATCCTCCATGCAAAAACCATTATCAACAAATTGTAGGTTTTAGTCTTGAATGATGGTGTTTTAGGGCTGAATATAAGAACACAACAAACAGAAGGGAAGATAAAGTATCTTGTGACAGACAGACATAAAGTAGCTGGCCAGTGTGCACCTCAGATTTGGCTCTGGGTGTCAAGAATAAAGGAAGTGCATAAGAAAACTGCACTGGACATTTCAGATTGCTAGTGATTAGGATTAGCATGTGTGAGTTATGAAATTGGCTCTGTGTGTGTGTGGTGTGTGTGTGGCAGTACCGGCTGCCCTGGTAAGCAGACCACTAAGTGAAGAGCAGCACAGATGTTGAGTAATGCCTCCAACAGCTGTTCATATCCATATTCTCTCTCTCCATCTCCATCCATCTCTCTTTCTATCGCTGTCTCTTTTCTGGCTCTCTAATGAGTCCATGTTGACTGCACTTTTCCTCACATCCTGACAAACTCTGATGAACTCTGTTGACCTCATTCACCCTGGTGGAAAAAGCCCAAAGTCACTGAGGTCACAATGTATTGTCCTCCCCATTCTGCTTTCTACTCCAGCTCAACCCAGCCTCTACTCTACTGATTTCAGAGGAGCTCGGTGTGGCCCCACCATTTTTTCAATGCAGCCCTGAAGTTGTGGCCGAGCTGGCCGTGAACCTCTAGGCCATGTGTTGGTGTAGCCCCCTTGAAGGTGGGCACCAAAACTGGCACAAACACCCACCAACCACCAACCAACCCAGGTAACACAGTGCTCCGAGGAAGTTTTTACCCAGTCAGCAAAACAACAGAAATCAAACAGAGACCAGCCTTTTACAGTTCTGCAACACAGCTGCCTTGGAAGAGGTTCTGGGTCTAAAAAGCATGAAACCTAGGTGGCATAAAGTGGCACAGACCCTTTCATAGTGGCTTGGAAAAGGCCCACTTTAAGGTATGGGGCATGCTTAGTGAGAGAGACGGAGGGAGGAAGGGAGGGAGAAGGATCAGTTTCACTCCCGTCTGTAACCGGCTATTCCCTTCACTCTTATCAGAGTGGTACCAGCCATACAGAAAACCACTGCTGCTGATCCAACAAAAAACTACGACTACACTGTACATCATGTATAGTACCAACACTACTACTACACTGTACATCATGTATAGTACCAACACTACTACTACACTGTACATCATGTATAGTACCAACACTACTACTACACATCATGTATAGTACCAACACTACTACTACACTGTACATCATGTATAGTACCAACACTACTACTACACATCATGTATAGCACCAACACTACTACTACACTGTACATCATGTATAGTACCAACACTACTACTACACTGTACATCATGTATAGTACCAACACTACACTGTACATCATGTATAGTACCAACACTACACATCATGTATAGTACCAACACTACTACTACACATCATGTATAGTACCAACACTACACTGTACATCATGTATAGTACCAACACTACACTGTACATCATGTATAGTACCAACACTATTACTACACTGTACATCATGTATAGTACCAAAACTACTACTACACATCATGCATAGCACCAATACGACTACTACACATCATGTATAGTACCAACACTACTACTACACTGTACATCATGTATAGTACCAACACTACTACTACACTGTACATCATGTATAGTACCAACACTACTACTACACTGTACATCATGTATAGTACCAACACTACTACTACACATCATGTATAGTACCAACACTACACTGTACATCATGTATAGTACCAACACTACACTGTACATCATGTATAGCACCAACACTACACTGTACATCATGTATAGTACCAACACTATTACTACACTGTACATCATGTATAGTACCAAAACTACTACTACACATCATGCATAGCACCAATACGACTACTACACATCATGTATAGTACCAACACTACTACTACACTGTACATCATGTATAGTACCAACACTATTACTACACTGTACATCATGTATAGTACCAAAACTACTACTACACATCATGCATAGCACCAATACGACTACTACACATCATGTATAGTACCAACACTACTACTACACTGTACATCATGTATAGTACCAACACTACTACTACACTGTACATCATGTATAGTACCAACACTACTACTACACTGTACATCATGTATAGTACCAACACTACTACTACACATCATGTATAGTACCAACACTACACTGTACATCATGTATAGTACCAACACTACACTGTACATCATGTATAGCACCAACACTACACTGTACATCATGTATAGTACCAACACAATTACTACACTGTACATCATGTATAGTACCAAAACTACTACTACACATCATGCATAGCACCAATACGACTACTACACATCATGTATAGTACCAACACTACTACTACACTGTACATCATGTATAGTACCAACACTACTACTACACTGTACATCATGTATAGTACCAACACTACTACTACACTGTACAACATGCATAGTACCAACACTACTACTACACATCATGTATAGTACCAACACTACACTGTACATCATGTATAGTACCAACACTACTACTACACATCATGTATAGCACCAACACTACTACTACACTGTACATCATGTATAGTACCAACACTACTACTACACTGTACATCATGTATAGTACCAACACTACACTGTACATCATGTATAGTACCAACACTACTACTACACATCATGTATAGCACCAACACTACACTGTACATCATGTATAGTACCAACACTACTACTACACATCATGTATAGTACCAACACTACACTGTACATCATGTATAGCACCAACACTACTACTACACATCATGTATAGTACCAACACTACACTGTACATCATGTATAGCACCAACACTACTACTACACTGTACATCATGTATAGCACCAACACTACTACTACACATCATGTATAACACCAACACTACACTGTACATCATGTATAGTACCAACACTACTACTACTACACATCATGTATAGCACCAACACTACTACTACACTGTACATCATGTATAGCACCAACACTACTACTACACTGTACATCATATATAGTACCAACACTACACTGTACATCATGTATAGTACCAACACTACTACTACTACACATCATGTATAGCACCAACACTACTACTACACTGTACATCATGTATAGTACCAAAACTACTACTACACATCATGCATAGCACCAATACGACTACTACACATCATGTATAGTAACAACGCTACTACTACACTGTACATCATGTATAGTACCAACACTACTACTACACATCATGTATAGTACTAACACTACTACTACACTGTACATCATGTATAGTACCAACACTACTACTACACTGTACATCATGTATAGCACCAACACTACTACTCCACTGTACATCATGTATAGTACCAACACTACTACTACACACCATGTATAGTACCAACACTACTACTACACATCATGTATAGTACCAACACTACTACTACACATCATGTATAGTACCAACACTACACTGTACATCATGTATAGTACCAACACTACTACTACACTGTACATCATGTATAGTACCAACACTACTACTACACTGTACATCATGTATAGTACCAACACTACTACTACACTGTACATCATGTATAGTACCAACACTACTACTACACTGTACATCATGCATAGTACCAACACTACTACTACACATCATGTATAGTACCAACACTACACTGTACATCATGTATAGTACCAACACTACTACTACACTGTACATCATGTATAGCACCAACACTACTACTACACTGTACATCATGTATAGCACCAACACTACTACTACACTGTACATCATGTATAGCACCAACACTACTACTACACATCATGTATAGTACCAACACTACTACTACACATCATGTATAGTACCAACACTACACTGTACATCATGTATAGTACCAACACTACTACTACACATCATGTATAGCACCAACACTACTACTACACTGTACATCATGTATAGTACCAACACTACTACTACACTGTACATCATGTATAGTACCAACACTACACTGTACATCATGTATAGTACCAACACTACTACTACACATCATGTATAGCACCAACACTACACTGTACATCATGTATAGTACCAACACTACTACTACACATCATGTATAGTACTGTACATCATGTAACACACTACTACTACACATCATGTATAGCACCAACACTACACTGTACATCATGTATAGTACCACTGTAACATGTATAGCACCACTACTACTACACATCATGTATAGTACCAACACTACACTGTACATCATGTATAGTACCAACACTACTACTACACTGTACATCATGTATAGCACCAACACTACTACTACACTGTACATCATGTATAGTACCAAAACTACTACTACACTGTACATCATATATAGTACCAACACTACACTGTACATCATGTATAGTACCAACACTACTACTACACATCATGTATAGTACCAACACTACACTGTACATCATGTATAGTACCAACACTACACTGTACATCATGTATAGTACCAACACTATTACTACACTGTACATCATGTATAGTACCAAAACTACTACTACACATCATGTATAGTACCAACACTACACTGTACATCATGTATAGTACCAACACTACACTGTACATCATGTATAGTACCAACACTACTACTACACATCATGTATAGCACCAACACTACTACTACACTGTACATCATGTATAGTACCAACACTACTACTACACTGTACATCATGTATAGTACCAACACTACACTGTACATCATGTATAGTACCAACACTACTACTACACATCATGTATAGCACCAACACTACACTGTACATCATGTATAGTACCAACACTACTACTACACATCATGTATAGTACCAACACTACACTGTACATCATGTATAGCACCAACACTACTACTACACATCATGTATAGTACCAACACTACACTGTACATCATGTATAGCACCAACACTACTACTACACTGTACATCATGTATAGCACCAACACTACTACTACACATCATGTATAACACCAACACTACACTGTACATCATGTATAGTACCAACACTACTACTACTACACATCATGTATAGCACCAACACTACTACTACACTGTACATCATGTATAGCACCAACACTACTACTACACTGTACATCATATATAGTACCAACACTACACTGTACATCATGTATAGTACCAACACTACTACTACTACACATCATGTATAGCACCAACACTACTACTACACTGTACATCATGTATAGTACCAAAACTACTACTACACATCATGCATAGCACCAATACGACTACTACACATCATGTATAGTAACAACGCTACTACTACACTGTACATCATGTATAGTACCAACACTACTACTACACATCATGTATAGTACTAACACTACTACTACACTGTACATCATGTATAGTACCAACACTACTACTACACTGTACATCATGTATAGCACCAACACTACTACTCCACTGTACATCATGTATAGTACCAACACTACTACTACACATCATGTATAGTACCAACACTACTACTACACATCATGTATAGTACCAACACTACTACTACACATCATGTATAGTACCAACACTACACTGTACATCATGTATAGTACCAACACTACTACTACACTGTACATCATGTATAGTACCAACACTACTACTACACTGTACATCATGTATAGTACCAACACTACTACTACACTGTACATCATGTATAGTACCAACACTACTACTACACTGTACATCATGCATAGTACCAACACTACTACTACACATCATGTATAGTACCAACACTACACTGTACATCATGTATAGTACCAACACTACTACTACACTGTACATCATGTATAGCACCAACACTACTACTACACTGTACATCATGTATAGCACCAACACTACTACTACACTGTACATCATGTATAGCACCAACACTACTACTACACATCATGTATAGTACCAACACTACTACTACACATCATGTATAGTACCAACACTACACTGTACATCATGTATAGTACCAACACTACTACTACACATCATGTATAGCACCAACACTACTACTACACTGTACATCATGTATAGTACCAACACTACTACTACACTGTACATCATGTATAGTACCAACACTACACTGTACATCATGTATAGTACCAACACTACTACTACACATCATGTATAGCACCAACACTACACTGTACATCATGTATAGTACCAACACTACTACTACACACTCATGTATAGTACCAACACTACACTGTACATCATGTATAGTACCAACACTACTACTACACATCATGTATAGCACCAACACTACACTGTACATCATGTATAGCACCAACACTACTACTACACATCATGTATAGTACCAACACTACACTGTACATCATGTATAGTACCAACACTACTACTACACTGTACATCATGTATAGCACCAACACTACTACTACACTGTACATCATGTATAGTACCAAAACTACTACTACACTGTACATCATATATAGTACCAACACTACACTGTACATCATGTATAGTACCAACACTACACTGTACATCATGTATAGCACCAACACTACTACTACACTGTACATCATGTATAGCACCAACACTACTACTACACTGTACATCATATATAGTACCAACACTACACTGTACATCATGTATAGTACCAACACTACTACTACTACACATCATGTATAGCACCAACACTACTACTACACTGTACATCATGTATAGTACCAAAACTACTACTACACATCATGCATAGCACCAATACGACTACTACACATCATGTATAGTAACAACGCTACTACTACACTGTACATCATGTATAGTACCAACACTACTACTACACATCATGTATAGTACTAACACTACTACTACACTGTACATCATGTATAGTACCAACACTACTACTACACTGTACATCATGTATAGCACCAACACTACTACTCCACTGTACATCATGTATAGTACCAACACTACTACTACACATCATGTATAGTACCAACACTACTACTACACATCATGTATAGTACCAACACTACTACTACACATCATGTATAGTACCAACACTACACTGTACATCATGTATAGTACCAACACTACTACTACACTGTACATCATGTATAGTACCAACACTACTACTACACTGTACATCATGTATAGTACCAACACTACTACTACACTGTACATCATGTATAGTACCAACACTACTACTACACTGTACATCATGCATAGTACCAACACTACTACTACACATCATGTATAGTACCAACACTACACTGTACATCATGTATAGTACCAACACTACTACTACACTGTACATCATGCATAGTACCAACACTACTACTACACATCATGTATAGTACCAACACTACACTGTACATCATGTATAGTACCAACACTACTACTACACTGTACATCATGTATAGCACCAACACTAATACTACACTGTACATCATGTATAGCACCAACACTACTACTACACATCATGTATAGTACCAACACTACTACTACACATCATGTATAGTACCAACACTACACTGTACATCATGTATAGTACCAACACTACTACTACACATCATGTATAGCACCAACACTACTACTACACTGTACATCATGTATAGTACCAACACTACTACTACACTGTACATCATGTATAGTACCAACACTACACTGTACATCATGTATAGTACCAACACTACTACTACACATCATGTATAGCACCAACACTACACTGTACATCATGTATAGTACCAACACTACTACTACACATCATGTATAGTACCAACACTACACTGTACATCATGTATAGTACCAACACTACTACTACACATCATGTATAGCACCAACACTACACTGTACATCATGTATAGCACCAACACTACACTGTACATCATGTATAGCACCAACACTACTACTACACATCATGTATAGTACCAACACTACACTGTACATCATGTATAGCACCAACACTACTACTACACATCATGTATAGTACCAACACTACACTGTACATCATGTATAGCACCAACACTACTACTACACTGTACATCATGTATAGCACCAACACTACTACTACACTGTACATCATGTATAGTACCAAAACTACTACTACACTGTACATCATATATAGTACCAACACTACACTGTACATCATGTATAGTACCAACACTACTACTACACATCATGTATAGTACCAACACTACACTGTACATCATGTATAGTACCAACACTACACTGTACATCATGTATAGTACCAACACTATTACTACACTGTACATCATGTATAGTACCAAAACTACTACTACACATCATGTATAGTACCAACACTACACTGTACATCATGTATAGTACCAACACTACACTGTACATCATGTATAGTACCAACACTACTACTACACATCATGTATAGCACCAACACTACTACTACACTGTACATCATGTATAGTACCAACACTACTACTACACTGTACATCATGTATAGTACCAACACTACACTGTACATCATGTATAGTACCAACACTACTACTACACATCATGTATAGCACCAACACTACACTGTACATCATGTATAGTACCAACACTACTACTACACATCATGTATAGTACCAACACTACACTGTACATCATGTATAGCACCAACACTACTACTACACATCATGTATAGTACCAACACTACACTGTACATCATGTATAGCACCAACACTACTACTACACTGTACATCATGTATAGCACCAACACTACTACTACACATCATGTATAACACCAACACTACACTGTACATCATGTATAGTACCAACACTACTACTACTACACATCATGTATAGCACCAACACTACTACTACACTGTACATCATGTATAGCACCAACACTACTACTACACTGTACATCATATATAGTACCAACACTACACTGTACATCATGTATAGTACCAACACTACTACTACTACACATCATGTATAGCACCAACACTACTACTACACTGTACATCATGTATAGTACCAAAACTACTACTACACATCATGCATAGCACCAATGTACACATCATGTATAGTAACAACGCTACTACTACACTGTACATCATGTATAGTACCAACACTACTACTACACATCATGTATAGTACTAACACTACTACTACACTGTACATCATGTATAGTACCAACACTACTACTACACTGTACATCATGTATAGCACCAACACTACTACTCCACTGTACATCATGTATAGTACCAACACTACTACTACACATCATGTATAGTACCAACACTACTACTACACATCATGTATAGTACCAACACTACTACTACACATCATGTATAGTACCAACACTACACTGTACATCATGTATAGTACCAACACTACTACTACACTGTACATCATGTATAGTACCAACACTACTACTACACTGTACATCATGTATAGTACCAACACTACTACTACACTGTACATCATGTATAGTACCAACACTACTACTACACTGTACATCATGCATAGTACCAACACTACTACTACACATCATGTATAGTACCAACACTACACTGTACATCATGTATAGTACCAACACTACTACTACACTGTACATCATGTATAGCACCAACACTACTACTACACTGTACATCATGTATAGCACCAACACTACTACTACACTGTACATCATGTATAGCACCAACACTACTACTACACATCATGTATAGTACCAACACTACTACTACACATCATGTATAGTACCAACACTACACTGTACATCATGTATAGTACCAACACTACTACTACACATCATGTATAGCACCAACACTACTACTACACTGTACATCATGTATAGTACCAACACTACTACTACACTGTACATCATGTATAGTACCAACACTACACTGTACATCATGTATAGTACCAACACTACTACTACACATCATGTATAGCACCAACACTACACTGTACATCATGTATAGTACCAACACTACTACTACACATCATGTATAGTACCAACACTACACTGTACATCATGTATAGTACCAACACTACTACTACACATCATGTATAGCACCAACACTACACTGTACATCATGTATAGCACCAACACTACTACTACACATCATGTATAGTACCAACACTACACTGTACATCATGTATAGTACCAACACTACTACTACACTGTACATCATGTATAGCACCAACACTACTACTACACTGTACATCATGTATAGTACCAAAACTACTACTACACTGTACATCATATATAGTACCAACACTACACTGTACATCATGTATAGTACCAACACTACACTGTACATCATGTATAGCACCAACACTACTACTACACTGTACATCATGTATAGCACCAACACTACTACTACACTGTACATCATATATAGTACCAACACTACACTGTACATCATGTATAGTACCAACACTACTACTACTACACATCATGTATAGCACCAACACTACTACTACACTGTACATCATGTATAGTACCAAAACTACTACTACACATCATGCATAGCACCAATACGACTACTACACATCATGTATAGTAACAACGCTACTACTACACTGTACATCATGTATAGTACCAACACTACTACTACACATCATGTATAGTACTAACACTACTACTACACTGTACATCATGTATAGTACCAACACTACTACTACACTGTACATCATGTATAGCACCAACACTACTACTCCACTGTACATCATGTATAGTACCAACACTACTACTACACATCATGTATAGTACCAACACTACTACTACACATCATGTATAGTACCAACACTACTACTACACATCATGTATAGTACCAACACTACACTGTACATCATGTATAGTACCAACACTACTACTACACTGTACATCATGTATAGTACCAACACTACTACTACACTGTACATCATGTATAGTACCAACACTACTACTACACTGTACATCATGTATAGTACCAACACTACTACTACACTGTACATCATGCATAGTACCAACACTACTACTACACATCATGTATAGTACCAACACTACACTGTACATCATGTATAGTACCAACACTACTACTACACTGTACATCATGCATAGTACCAACACTACTACTACACATCATGTATAGTACCAACACTACACTGTACATCATGTATAGTACCAACACTACTACTACACTGTACATCATGTATAGCACCAACACTAATACTACACTGTACATCATGTATAGCACCAACACTACTACTACACATCATGTATAGTACCAACACTACTACTACACATCATGTATAGTACCAACACTACACTGTACATCATGTATAGTACCAACACTACTACTACACATCATGTATAGCACCAACACTACTACTACACTGTACATCATGTATAGTACCAACACTACTACTACACTGTACATCATGTATAGTACCAACACTACACTGTACATCATGTATAGTACCAACACTACTACTACACATCATGTATAGCACCAACACTACACTGTACATCATGTATAGTACCAACACTACTACTACACATCATGTATAGTACCAACACTACACTGTACATCATGTATAGTACCAACACTACTACTACACATCATGTATAGCACCAACACTACACTGTACATCATGTATAGCACCAACACTACACTGTACATCATGTATAGCACCAACACTACTACTACACATCATGTATAGTACCAACACTACACTGTACAGCATGTATAGTACCAACACTACTACTACACTGTACATCATGTATAGCACCAACACTACTACTACACTGTACATCATGTATAGCACCAACACTACTACTACACTGTACATCATGTATAGCACCAACACTACTACTACACATCATGTATAACACCAACACTACACTGTACATCATGTATAGTACCAACACTACTACTACTACACATCATGTATAGCACCAACACTACTACTACACTGTACATCATGTATAGCACCAACACTACTACTACACTGTACATCATATATAGTACCAACACTACACTGTACATCATGTATAGTACCAACACTACTACTACTACACATCATGTATAGCACCAACACTACTACTACACTGTACATCATGTATAGTACCAAAACTACTACTACACATCATGCATAGCACCAATACGACTACTACACATCATGTATAGTAACAACGCTACTACTACACTGTACATCATGTATAGTACCAACACTACTACTACACATCATGTATAGTACTAACACTACTACTACACTGTACATCATGTATAGTACCAACACTACTACTACACTGTACATCATGTATAGCACCAACACTACTACTCCACTGTACATCATGTATAGTACCAACACTACTACTACACATCATGTATAGTACCAACACTACTACTACACATCATGTATAGTACCAACACTACTACTACACATCATGTATAGTACCAACACTACACTGTACATCATGTATAGTACCAACACTACTACTACACATCATGTATAGCACCAACACTACTACTACACTGTACATCATGTATAGTACCAACACTACTACTACACTGTACATCATGTATAGTACCAACACTACTACTACACTGTACATCATGTATAGTACCAACACTACACTGTACATCATGTATAGTACCAACACTACTACTACACATCATGTATAGCACCAACACTACACTGTACATCATGTATAGTACCAACACTACTACTACACATCATGTATAGTACCAACACTACACTGTACATCATGTATAGCACCAACACTACTACTACACATCATGTATAGTACCAACACTACACTGTACATCATGTATAGCACCAACACTACTACTACACTGTACATCATGTATAGCACCAACACTACTACTACACATCATGTATAACACCAACACTACACTGTACATCATGTATAGTACCAACACTACTACTACTACACATCATGTATAGCACCAACACTACTACTACACTGTACATCATGTATAGCACCAACACTACTACTACACTGTACATCATATATAGTACCAACACTACACTGTACATCATGTATAGTACCAACACTACTACTACTACACATCATGTATAGCACCAACACTACTACTACACTGTACATCATGTATAGTACCAAAACTACTACTACACATCATGCATAGCACCAATACGACTACTACACATCATGTATAGTAACAACGCTACTACTACACTGTACATCATGTATAGTACCAACACTACTACTACACATCATGTATAGTACTAACACTACTACTACACTGTACATCATGTATAGTACCAACACTACTACTACACTGTACATCATGTATAGCACCAACACTACTACTCCACTGTACATCATGTATAGTACCAACACTACTACTACACATCATGTATAGTACCAACACTACTACTACACATCATGTATAGTACCAACACTACTACTACACATCATGTATAGTACCAACACTACACTGTACATCATGTATAGTACCAACACTACTACTACACTGTACATCATGTATAGTACCAACACTACTACTACACTGTACATCATGTATAGTACCAACACTACTACTACACTGTACATCATGTATAGTACCAACACTACTACTACACTGTACATCATGCATAGTACCAACACTACTACTACACATCATGTATAGTACCAACACTACACTGTACATCATGTATAGTACCAACACTACTACTACACTGTACATCATGTATAGCACCAACACTACTACTACACTGTACATCATGTATAGCACCAACACTACTACTACACTGTACATCATGTATAGCACCAACACTACTACTACACATCATGTATAGTACCAACACTACTACTACACATCATGTATAGTACCAACACTACACTGTACATCATGTATAGTACCAACACTACTACTACACATCATGTATAGCACCAACACTACTACTACACTGTACATCATGTATAGTACCAACACTACTACTACACTGTACATCATGTATAGTACCAACACTACACTGTACATCATGTATAGTACCAACACTACTACTACACATCATGTATAGCACCAACACTACACTGTACATCATGTATAGTACCAACACTACTACTACACATCATGTATAGTACCAACACTACACTGTACATCATGTATAGTACCAACACTACTACTACACATCATGTATAGCACCAACACTACACTGTACATCATGTATAGCACCAACACTACTACTACACATCATGTATAGTACCAACACTACACTGTACATCATGTATAGTACCAACACTACTACTACACTGTACATCATGTATAGCACCAACACTACTACTACACTGTACATCATGTATAGTACCAAAACTACTACTACACTGTACATCATATATAGTACCAACACTACACTGTACATCATGTATAGTACCAACACTACACTGTACATCATGTATAGCACCAACACTACTACTACACTGTACATCATGTATAGCACCAACACTACTACTACACTGTACATCATATATAGTACCAACACTACACTGTACATCATGTATAGTACCAACACTACTACTACTACACATCATGTATAGCACCAACACTACTACTACACTGTACATCATGTATAGTACCAAAACTACTACTACACATCATGCATAGCACCAATACGACTACTACACATCATGTATAGTAACAACGCTACTACTACACTGTACATCATGTATAGTACCAACACTACTACTACACATCATGTATAGTACTAACACTACTACTACACTGTACATCATGTATAGTACCAACACTACTACTACACTGTACATCATGTATAGCACCAACACTACTACTCCACTGTACATCATGTATAGTACCAACACTACTACTACACATCATGTATAGTACCAACACTACTACTACACATCATGTATAGTACCAACACTACTACTACACATCATGTATAGTACCAACACTACACTGTACATCATGTATAGTACCAACACTACTACTACACTGTACATCATGTATAGTACCAACACTACTACTACACTGTACATCATGTATAGTACCAACACTACTACTACACTGTACATCATGTATAGTACCAACACTACTACTACACTGTACATCATGCATAGTACCAACACTACTACTACACATCATGTATAGTACCAACACTACACTGTACATCATGTATAGTACCAACACTACTACTACACTGTACATCATGCATAGTACCAACACTACTACTACACATCATGTATAGTACCAACACTACACTGTACATCATGTATAGTACCAACACTACTACTACACTGTACATCATGTATAGCACCAACACTAATACTACACTGTACATCATGTATAGCACCAACACTACTACTACACATCATGTATAGTACCAACACTACTACTACACATCATGTATAGTACCAACACTACACTGTACATCATGTATAGTACCAACACTACTACTACACATCATGTATAGCACCAACACTACTACTACACTGTACATCATGTATAGTACCAACACTACTACTACACTGTACATCATGTATAGTACCAACACTACACTGTACATCATGTATAGTACCAACACTACTACTACACATCATGTATAGCACCAACACTACACTGTACATCATGTATAGTACCAACACTACTACTACACATCATGTATAGTACCAACACTACACTGTACATCATGTATAGTACCAACACTACTACTACACATCATGTATAGCACCAACACTACACTGTACATCATGTATAGCACCAACACTACACTGTACATCATGTATAGCACCAACACTACTACTACACATCATGTATAGTACCAACACTACACTGTACAGCATGTATAGTACCAACACTACTACTACACTGTACATCATGTATAGCACCAACACTACTACTACACTGTACATCATGTATAGCACCAACACTACTACTACACTGTACATCATGTATAGCACCAACACTACTACTACACATCATGTATAACACCAACACTACACTGTACATCATGTATAGTACCAACACTACTACTACTACACATCATGTATAGCACCAACACTACTACTACACTGTACATCATGTATAGCACCAACACTACTACTACACTGTACATCATATATAGTACCAACACTACACTGTACATCATGTATAGTACCAACACTACTACTACTACACATCATGTATAGCACCAACACTACTACTACACTGTACATCATGTATAGTACCAAAACTACTACTACACATCATGCATAGCACCAATACGACTACTACACATCATGTATAGTAACAACGCTACTACTACACTGTACATCATGTATAGTACCAACACTACTACTACACATCATGTATAGTACTAACACTACTACTACACTGTACATCATGTATAGTACCAACACTACTACTACACTGTACATCATGTATAGCACCAACACTACTACTCCACTGTACATCATGTATAGTACCAACACTACTACTACACATCATGTATAGTACCAACACTACTACTACACATCATGTATAGTACCAACACTACTACTACACATCATGTATAGTACCAACACTACACTGTACATCATGTATAGTACCAACACTACTACTACACATCATGTATAGCACCAACACTACTACTACACTGTACATCATGTATAGTACCAACACTACTACTACACTGTACATCATGTATAGTACCAACACTACTACTACACTGTACATCATGTATAGTACCAACACTACACTGTACATCATGTATAGTACCAACACTACTACTACACATCATGTATAGTACCAACACTACTACTACACTGTACATCATGTATAGCACCAACACTACTACACTGTACATCATGTATAGTACCAACACTACTACTACACATCATGTATAACACCAACACTACTACTACACTGTACATCATGTATAGTACCAACACTACTACACTGTACATCATGTATAGTACCAACACTACTACTACACATCATGTATAACACCAACACTACTACTGCACTGTACATCATGTATAGTACCAACACTACTACACTGTACATCATGTATAACACCAACACTACTACTACACTGTACATCATGTATAGCACCAACACTACTACACTGTACATCATGTATAGTACCAACACTACTACTACACATCATGTATAACACCAACACTACTACTACACTGTACATCATGTATAGCACCAATACTACTACTACACTGTACATCATGTATAGCACCAACACTACTACTACACATCATGTATAGTACCAACACTACTACTACACATCATGTATAACACCAACACTACTACTACACTGTACATCATGTATAGTACCAACACTACTACTACACTGTACATCATGTATAGTACCAACACTACTACTACACTGTACATCATGTATAGTACCAATACTACTACTACACTGTACATCATGTATAGTACCAATACTACTACTACACTGTACATCATGTATAGTACCAACACTACTACTACACATCATGTATAGTACCAACACTACACTGTACATCATGTATAGTACCAACACTACTACTACACATCATGTATAGTACCAACACTACACTGTACATCATGTATAGTACCAACACTACACTGTACATCATGTATAGTACCAACACTACACTGTACATCATGTATAGTACCAACACTACTACCACACATCATGTATAACGCCAACACTACTACTACACTGTACATCATGTATAGTACCAACACTACTACTACACATCATGTATAACACCAACACTACTACTACACTGTACATCATGTATAGCACCAATACTACTACTACTACTACTACACTGTACATCATGTATAGTACCAACACTACTACTATACTGTACATCATGTATAGCACCAACACTACTACTACACTGTACATCATGTATAGTACCAACACTACTACTATACTGTACATCATGTATAGTACCAACACTACTACTACACTGTACATCATGTATAGCACCAATACTACTACTACACATCATGTATAACACCCACACTACTAACTTATCAGAATTAATGTAACCTGTCAGCCTTGTTGTAAAAAAACATAATTTAAGACAAGAGAGGGATAGGAAAAAAGAGGAAGAGAGAGTGAGAGAGAGAGAGGGAGAGAGGAAGAGAGCGGGAGAGTGAGGGGGAGAGGAAGAGAGATGGAGGAAGAGCGAGGAAGAGAGGAAGAGAGGAAGAGAGAGGAAGAGAGAGGAAGCGAGAGGGAGAGAGAGGGGGAGAGAGGGGGAGGGGAAGGAGGAAGAAATAGTGAGTGCATTAAGGTCAGAGGGGTAAGTGAGGTCAGAGATTGTGGGCCTGTGCATGGCCTTTGTTCAGAGATGAGGAGAGAAGGGCATTGTGGGATATGGGTGTTCTTTTGTGAGAGACTGAGGCAGTCTCCCAGTGCCAGCCTACCACTGATCCCTCTGGCACAAACCATCTGACTGTGTGTTAATGTGTCTCTCTCTCAGAGTGTGGATGTGTGCCCGCATCTTCCCACAGTAACAGCGCAGCATGGCCGTCAGGGCTGAGACAGAGGAGCTAATCTCTCTGTATCTCTGTATCCTCAGACATAAAGCCAAGAGGGATGTGTCACTGCTGGGATGACTGGGCTCGAACACAGCATCCATTTAACAGGGATTATCTATTCAACGGAGTTATCTATTAGATATCTGTTATTTTGACTGACTATGTAGGGCTGCCAGCGTCGCTGCCTCTCGTGCCACATGCCAACCAGCCCCAGATGAGGAGCGGCATGAAATGACTGGCACCGTGCAAAGCTGGCAGCCTAGGCCTCTCTGTCAAACTCCCGGTCTCTGGGTGGGTCTCTGGGCGGGACCTGTGTGTAAGGGTATAACCCTGTGTCGGTGAGTACTCTCTGATCATGCAACCTGCTTCAGGTGAGTCTATATGTGAAGAAATGCCTAGGGGTCGTAAATCTCCAGACTCTCCTCCCGCTTGGCCTAGGGGTCGTAAATCTCCAGACTCTCCTCCCACTTGGCCTAGGGGTCGTAAATCTCCAGACTCTCCTCCCACTTGGCCTAGGGGTCGTAAATCTCCAGACTCTCCTCCCACTTGGCCTAGGGGTCGTAAATCTCCAGACTCTCCTCCCACTTGGCCTAGGGGTCGTAAATCTCCAGACTCTCCTCCCGCTTGGCCTAGGGATCTCCAGACTCTCCTCCCACTTGGCCTAGGGGTCGTAAATCTCCAGACTCTCCTCCCGCTTGGCCTTGGGGTCGTAAATCTTCAGACTCTCCTCCCACTTCAACAGTGGCGTTTGTGGACTTTCACAGTGTTAGGTTCTAATTTTCAGAGTAAATAACTAGAGAAGCTTTAACCAAGTTTAATTCTTCCCAAAGGTTCGACACAGCTGTATTCAGACAAAAGACATGACTTCCCCCGTGGTGGTATTCATACCCCACTTTGGGTGGAGTCTCCTCTTTATCTCTAAACATTGCATCATTCTTGCTAAGCAGGGAACTAAGTGATATGAGCCTTCAACAGTTTCTCCCCTTATCAGTACTGTCACATGCAATCATTTCCTCTGCACTCAGCACATTCCAAGCTTAGTTGTCTTACTACAGAGAACCATTCACTTCTCACTCTTTTATATACTAGGAGTCTGATCTATCATGTCTTTAATATCTCAATGTATTAAGTTTACCCTGAATACAACAACAGAAACCCAACACTACTGGCCCCTTCCTTTCAGCTAGCAACCTAAGCTGCCATGTTAAAACAGCTTCACTGACCATTCTGTAAACATAGCCGCTCATTCACAGTCCCTTTAGAGATGTCAGAGAGAGTGAGAGAGATGTCAGAGAGAGATGTCAGAGAGGGAGAGAGAGAGAGAGAGGTCCCCTGGAGCAAAGATATGGCAGGGAAAGAGAGAGTAGCTAGAGCGAGATAAAGAGAGGGAAGGGAATAAAAGTTACAATGTGAATGACAGAAAGGGAAGGATGTAGAGTGTTTTGTGTGTGCTGTTGTCCCTAGGGAGGCTTGTATACAGCAGCATGATGAGATTGTATTGCTCATGCATGGTGGGCTGTGGTTGGATGTGATTGGGAGTGGAAGGGACCTGACTGGGTGTCTCTTTGCCAGGTGAGCCACAACTTCACAGGTGTGAAATAGAATCATGACATAGAAGACTGGCTGCAGCTCTGGAGTGATGCAGACTGGGAATCTGTCCTGCTTCATGTACAGGGTCCCTGGTGGCTGAAGCAATCACATATACAGCTCAGGATTGGCACATAAATGCACACGGGGTAAGACACACAAATGAACATAGACACATGTAAGTACGCACACGCACACCCACCCACCCACACACACAGCCATGTAGGCCAAATAGGCTGTCTCTGCAGGTAAGGCTGGTAAGTGCTCAGATTAAACACAGTACACACCAAAGATATCCCTGGCTTCTTCTCCCACTCCAGGTCGAACAGCTGTTAGTGTTTCAGCCAGGCTGGGTGGATGGATGCTGGGTAATTGGGTCTGCTTTGTGGTTGGCCCCCTCTCAGCTGATCACAAAGCCGGAAATCTACAGTAGCTTGAAGTCCCGATAAGTCTACAGTACAAAGGTAGAGCACTATAATATAGGGAATGGAGCGGTTTGAAGACATATCATGGCTTTAAGCCATTTCTATGTGTCTGTCTCAGTTTATTATCTCTGTTTAGTCTTTATATTCTTTGTGGTTGACTCTTGGGGGGAAACATTGGAGTGGACTTCCAGGAACGATTCCCCTGGGAGAGAGCGCCAGCTCTCTTGGACGTCATCCAGTTCCCGTACATACAACGGCTCCTCAAAGACCCGGGGGATTCTTCAGCGGTGCAGACCAGGGCATAGGTCACAAAAGCAAACAGAGGCGGAAGACAGAGCATTGCTGATCATCCAGTCCCAGCTGGAGGCTATCTAACGCTGTGCTCAACTCAATACAAGAGGATCAATACCAACAGGACAGTACAGTTTACTTTACAGGGACAGACAGCAATGTTAGAATATGTGCTCGGCAGTCGGCATACCGATGGCATGACAATCCACTTCTGAGACAGTGACCTCATGGCGAGCCATGGCAAATTCCATTATCCCTCTAGAACAAACCAAATGGAACTCAGGACTACTTTGTAATGAGAGATACGAATCCATGTGGTCACTGGAAACCACCGACAAGGACAGGCCAAACTCCATGTTTTACTGATCAAGCAAACGTAATGCTCAGGTTAACTGCATCTTCTCCTCAGTGGTTGTACCGTTGTAACCCCTAGGGGTTAGGGAAGGTGACAGAGGGATGTGGAGAGGGTTGTGACCCCTCTGAGGAGCGTTACTTGTGGCCCCCGGCGGCCGGCCCTGGTCCAGAGGGGTGTTCGGCCGAACGGAATCCCGGAACTCGGGTCGGAGCGCTACTGTCGTCAATCCATCGATTACAGAGGAAACCAAGCTGACAGCACCCCCAAGCTCCAACGAGCACCGAGACACACACTGCATCATGGCAAGAAAAACACACACACTTCAACAAAAAATACCAGAGGTGCTTCCACACAAATGGAATGTTTCCATGTAACAGAAGCAGCATTCTACTGGCATCCAAACCATCCTCCTTCACCTGAGTCACTTATTCCTTAAAGGAAACCTTATGGTGGTTTGATTCAGTCTGGGGACGATGTGTGTTTCAATCAGTTTCCATTCCCAGTTTATCAAAGGGAGGAACACGGTGAGGCTGGGTAACCTTGATGAACACGATATCCTCTGTGTTATAGAGAACAGGCTCTTATCCTGACATCAAAACCTGGAGCTTCTCAGAACCTCTGACTCCTTTAGAGGAAATGAAAATGGAGCTCTCTCATCCCAGGCTAGATCAATAGCATGCACGTAGGCATGCAAACACCCGCGCACACACACACATACACACACCTGCACACACAGACACACACACATACCAAGGGCTAAGTCATTACACATGAACAAGTCAACGCTGACCCCCAAAGCATTCCATACTTTCATATTTCACAGCGACAGTTTCTCTTTCCCTCTCGCTGTTTAAGCTCCATCCGTCAACCACAAGTCCAAGACTGGAGAGCAGTAGGTGACCAATGGCTGTGCAGGTCTGAAGAGATGTCCTCATGGCTCTGTCTACTGCCTCCTCCAGGTCATTCATGTAGGGCGTCTGTTAGAGTTGGAGACGTTGTGATTTGGTGTGCACCAAGGCACCGTTCTAGCATCGCTACTTTTTGACCTCAACATGCGGTCACACAAAAAGGTCATCAATCATGCAGAAAGACCATCACATTGGATCAGCTAAATGCCTTGTCTAATACACAAACAACTATCTAGATGTGGAAAGGGCAAGGCGCTTGGCAGACTCTTTATCCCTATGGGGACACCAGTGTGGGTTGCTGTGGTCCCCATTAGGGCCACCACTGAGCATGTGCTAAATGCATGTCTTCCCTACCCTGATGGGTCTCCTTGGCACTGTTCAATGTACTAATTTGTTTCACAAACCAAGTTCATTTGTGGCCTAATTAGACGCAAATCTCTTTCTTTCTCTCTCTCTCAAGGGAGTCGTGGGTGTGTGGAGTGCCTGCCGCTAGCCTCGCTGCCCCTCGTGCCACATGCCAACCAGCCCCAGATGTGTAGCTGCATGAAATGACTGGCACCGTGCCAAGCTGGCAGCCTAGGCCTCTCTGTCAAACTCCCGGTCTCTGGGCGGGTCTCTGGGCGGGTCCTGTGTGTAATGGTATAACCCTGTGTGGGCGAGTGTTCTCTGAACTGTTATATCCACCATTTAAACAGAGCTTTACAGAGCCTTGTAATATACTTGTATGTATTGAAATGTAATTCCACGCAGTAAACAACACACCATACTATAGGATGCAGTCATTGGACCTAGTTCAATAACACCAGGCCAGATGGGAGCAGCAGTGCTAGCCATGGACCCGTTTTACAGTTATGCCCAGCCTGTGTTAAAGGTGATTACCCACAGTGAGAGCTGGCCTTTGTCAATGCAGGGAGACAGTTACAAGGTTATAAGTAGGGCAGGAACAAGTGGAAACACCAAGCTCCCTGTTAGGGAAGAAAGCAATCAGGCCTGAATATGAGTCGCAAAAAAATAGGAAATCGATAATGCAATGTATTCGTGGGGGACCCATGCATATCCACGAGCACACGCATGCGAGCACACACACACACACACACATATTTATCCGCAGTACCCTTAATGAGCTCGGGAGTTGAGGGCCTTCCCTCCTTCACTGTGGGTGACTCTTGAAACTCTCATACTAGAGCAGGTCTGCAGTGCGTAGACTAGCCATGTAAACACAGCCAGCCAATAAGTGTTACCCTGGATGCTCCCCAGAGGTACTTGGTCCACACCAGCCGTCCCATCCATCCCAGGGGCACCCAAAATGCAAGGACGCAATACCAGAGAGGATTATAGTACCAGCCACTGTAACCACTGGTTTTACCACAGAGCACTGAAACAAAGGAATCCACAAAGGCAGACATTTCTAAATACATTATGGACGTAGTTGCAGCCTTAATCTAAACTGAGGTTTTGTTTCTACTGGACAACATGTGACCTCGTCCCCAAGCTCAATTGCTACCGTATATAGAAAGCCATCTGGGGATAAAATGACTGACATTGAATTCAGTGAGGCAGGAAAGCTTTAGGCTATTTCAGTTATAGAGTGCCCTAAAATACTAATTGTCATTGTAGGTTTCTGTAAAAGTGTGTTAAATATCTAGGTGGAGTAGTTGCCTAATATGGAAACCTTAATATAGGCTGAATGCCAAGCTTGTAAACTTTGTGGATTTTACATTGCCTGGCCAACATGCCTTGCTTATATTTTTACAACTCAGTTGTTCGTCATATCATAGAAATAATTCAAATGTGTAAATGGCTGGTGCACCTTAAAGGAGCCGAGGGATTATTAAGTCATCATTGGCCAGCTTTCCTCTACCTCTAGTTTTCCCTGACCACAGAACCTGACCAGGAAAACTCCTGGTCCTAATGGGGTATGGATGTGGTAGTACAATAACCTTTAGATGACTGGCTAGGTAGTCTGTCCTGGCTGTCATTCTGATCTGGCCCTGCCCTCCCTCCGTAGAGACTAAACCCCAGGCCAATGTTCCCTCTAAGCTGCGAGCGTTCACGGTCACGCAGCTCCCCCAGAAACAAATATAGCCCACAGAGAGAAGCACTCAACAATCGCAATCGACTGGTCGATCTCCAAGCAGGGCTGTGGCGGACATGGAATTTTGTCAGCCAGTGATAGTCAAGAAAATAACTGTCGGTCTCACAGTAATTGACCGTTTATGAACAAACACATTTAGCATCTCCTGGCTTCCACACACAGCCTACAAGACACGGATGCAGACCTTTGGAACATCTACATTTGAAAAAGTCTAATAAATGTAATTTAGCCTACACCTTCACAATAAATCCATTATTTACTTTAGACAGGTCTAAAGAAACATGATATGAAGAAAATGTAGTCTATTTCAGAATACCATACTCTGAGTTGTCCTTAAGTTAGATACTGATCTGGCTATGCCATATGGCTGTGGGCTACACTAGTTCATTTAGCTGACAAGATTTGCTTAGAATTTCGTGGCATTATTTTATAGAATGAAGAATACAATTGCAACAGCGCGCATCCTTATCCAATTCCGAGGAGCATATTGAAGATATTGGAACTGTCCACATTTAAGATGAGTAGGCCTAACGAACAGCAAGAGCACTAGACTATGTCAATCTACTATCCCCCATAGTACAAAAGTTGACCTATTCTATTCTGTGTGAGAAATAAATATTCCAAACATAGTCTGGGACAGATGCGATAGATCCCAAATTAATAGAACCACTAGCATCAAAAACATTTTTTTTACGCAATGAGGCTGACGCAACAGATCAGAACGTTTAGCTTAAAATGTTGATAAACTATTAGGCTATTTCTTCACATTATAAGCACAGCAATACGCACACGGCAGTAGGCTACAAACGCTAATGGGAAAACAGCATTATCAAAAGTGACCACAAATATGATATGCAGGTAATGCTTTTACTATAAAGGTGCATTTTATGGTGAAAATGATCTTCCCCAAACTTGAAACTCACACGCTGCACACATGATGTATACCAGTTAAACTCCACACCCGTTGTAAAGCGGATTAATGTGCTTCATTTTAAGAAGTTATCTGGCCACTTTAATTGTGATATAATCCTTATTAAAACAAATATGCCTATGGGCTAGGCTACATGGGGTGTGCGACTATGATTCGAAAAAGTCATTTAAAAAAGGCATTGTTTCTTATGCTGGGCATCATATACAAATGATAATATATCATTCACAAGTGACAGGCTAATATTGCACCCATCAGACTATTCTTGATTTAATCTTTACATACAGTTGAAGTCGGGAAGATTACATACTATCACGTTTGTCTGAATGGACCAAGGCGCAGCGTACTTAGAGTTCCACATGTTTAATAATTATGAAACTCACCAAAAACAATACAGAAGAAAACTAAACGTGACGTCCTGGGCTGCTCACAGGCAGCTACACAAAAACAAGATCCCACAAACAACAGGTGGGAAAAGGCTGCCTAAATATGATCCCCAATCAGAGACAACGATAGACAGCTGCCTCTGATTGGGAACCATACCAGGCCAACAAAGAAATAGAAAACATAGATTGCCGACCCTAGTCACACCCTGACCTAGCAAATCAATCCCAGAACAACAGCAAAGGACCTTGTGAAGATGCTGGAGGAAACAGGTACAAAAGTGTCTATATCCACAGTAAAACGAGTCCTTTATCAACATAACCTGAAAGGCCACTCAGCAAAGAAGAAGCCACTGCTCCAAAACCACCATAAAAAAGCCAGTCTACGGTTTGCAACAGCAGATGGGGACAAAGATGGTACTTTTTGGAGAAATGTCCTGTAGTCTGATGAAACAAAATTATAACTGTTTGGCCATAATGACCATCGTTATGTTTGGAGGAAAAAGGGGGATGCTTGCAAGCCGAAGAACACCATCCCAACCGTGAAGCACGGGGGTGGCAGCATCGTGTTGTGGGGGTGCTTTGCTGCAGGAGGGACTGGTGCGTATCACAAAATAGATGGCATCGTGAGGGGGGAAAATGATGTGGATATATTGAAGCAACATCTCAAGACATCAGTCAGGAAGTTAAAGCTTGGATGCAAATGGGTCTTCCAAATGGACAATGACCCCAAGCATACTTCCAAAGTTGTGGCAAAATGGCTTAAGGACAACAAAGTCAAGGTATTGGAGTGGTCATCACAAAGCCCTGACCTCAAGCCTATAGAACATTTGTGGGCAGAACTGAAAAAGTGTGTGTGAGCAAGGAGGCCTTCAAACCTGACTCACTTACACCAGCTCTGTCAGGAGGAATGGGCCAAAATTCAACCAACTTATTATGGGAAGCTTGTGGAAGTCTACCCGAAACATTTGACCCAAGTTAAATCAAATCAAATTTATTTATATAGCCCTTGGTACATAAGCTGATATCTCAAAATGCTGTACAGAAACCTGGCCTAAAATCCCAAACAGCAAGCAATGCAGGTGTAGAAGCACCTGCAAGTGTAGAAGCACAAACCATTTAAAGTCAATGCTACCAAATACTAATTGAGTGTTTGTAATTTTCTGACCCACTGGGAATGTGATGAAAGAAATACTATTTATAAATAAATAATTCTCTCTACTATTATTTTGACATTTCACATTCTTAAAATAAAGTGGTGACCCTAACTGACCTAAAACAGGGAATTTTTACTAGGATTAAATGTCAGGAATTGTGAAAAACTGAGTTTAAATGTATTTGGCTAAGGTGTATGTAAACTTCCAACTTCAACTGTATACTAAATAATATATGTGTGAAATTAGTTTTGATTTAGAATGGACCATTATCATGCAAACAGTGGTAGGGGAAAAATACATGTCATCACTGCACTTAAATAGCGAATGGAGGACGCTTTTCCTGTGGTTCATTTTCATGCCAGTGAGGTAGGCTATACTCCTGTTGTAAAGATAAGTCATGTGCTTAATATTTGCTTAATATTAGGAAAGTTGAGAAATAAATCAAGTAGGTCTAGCCTATAAAAAGATGAATGGTGCCTCCCCTTTATAATAGAAGCCATCACTCTGTTTTCTCATACAATTGCATAGCCTATATAAATGTTGCACTACATGAGCTCATGGGCTCTTATGAAGTGTTTGATTCGTTTTGTAAATACATTTGCATTGATGTCAGAGTGATTAGAGGGACAATAGAGTGCTGAGTACCAGGCAGTTAGCGAGTTTGGTAGACTACTAATGACCATCATCAGCATCAGAGCTTGGAAAAGCCTAATTACCGTGACTAAACGGTCACATGGAATTTGACCAGATCACTGGGCCAACTGTGCCCCACCCTATTGGACTCCCAATCACAGCCGGATATGATGCAGCCTGGATTCAAACCAGGTACTGGAGTGACACCTCTTGTACTGAGTTGCAGTGTCTTAGACCATTGCGCCACTCGGGAGACCAGTTTAATATCAATCCCTGCACGTTTTTATCAAACGTTTAATGGAATGTAGGCCTACACTGAACACCACACATTGGCTGCTACTGTAGGGTGAATGATAGAACAGCTATATCCATGTTAGAAAGTTATTGGAAGGCCTCCCGGGTGGCGCAGTGGTCTAAGGCACTGCATCGCAGTGCTAGCTGTGCCACCAGAGACTCTGGGTTTGAGCCCAGACTCTGACGCAGCCGGCCGCGCCCGGGAAGTACATGGTGCGACGCACAATTGGCCTAGCGTGTTCCGGATTAGGGAGGGTTTGGCCGGTAGGGATATCCTTGTCTCATCGTGCACCAGCGACTCCTGTGGCGGGCCGGGCGCAGTGCACGCTGACCAGGTCGCTAGGTGTACGGTGTTTCCTCCGACACATTGGTGCGGCTGCCTTCCAGGTTGGATGCGCGCTGTGTTAAGAAGCAGTGCGGCTTGGTTGGGTTGTGTTTCGGAGGAAGCATGGCTCTTGACCTTCGTCTCTCCCGAGCCGTACGGGAGTTGTAGCGATGAGACAAGACAGTAACTACTAATAATTGGATACCATGAAATTGGGGAGAAAAAGGGGGTAAAAAAATTATGGGATGCTTTTTCTCCATTGTTTTTGAAGGTAAGCCACTCTGGTAGGCCTGCATTATGATCAAATTGCCACAGTAGCCTACTTGGCCAGTAGCCTACTTGGCCAGTAGCCTACTTAAAGTGGGTGCAGCCTCAGTGTTCACAGTAAATACGTGCTGGAAGTTCAACATTCAAGTTTGCTCTCAGCAGAACTGAAATTTGCTCAAAACAATTAGACGGAACGTAGCTCCAGGCCTGTCCCAACAGACAGACCTGGCTTAGACGGAACGTAGCTCCAGGCCTGTCCCAACAGACAGACCTGGCTTAGACGGAACGTAGCTCCAGGCCTGTCCCAACAGACAGACCTGGCTTAGACGGAACGTAGCTCCAGGCCTGTCCCAACAGACAGACCTGGCTGGCACTGTGGGATGAGATTAAAACAGGAAAAGCACATAGCCCACAGAGAGAGAGCGCGAGAGAGAGAGACAGAGAGAGAAAGGCCGCCGTAGGCAGACATGGCTATGTGCTCAATGCCCACAAAATGAGGTGGAAACTGAGCTGCACTTCCTAACCTCCTGCCCAATGTATGACCATATTAGAGAGACATATTTCCCTCAGATTACACAGATCCACAAAGAATTCAAAAACAAATCCAATTTTGATAAACTCCCATATCTACTGGGTGAAATACCACAGTGTGCCATCACAGCAGCAAGATTTGTGACCTGTTGCCACAAGAAAAGGGCAACCAGTGAAGAACAAACAGCATTGTAAATACAACCTGTATTTATGCTTATTTATTTTCCCTTGTGTACTTTAACTTCTGTATGTGTAATGCTTACTGCTAATCTTTATTGTTTATTTCACTTTTGTATATTATCTACCTCACTTGCTTTGGCAATGTTAACACATGTTTCCCATGCCAATAAAGCCCCTTGATTTCAATTGAATTGAGAGAGAGAAAGAGAGAGAGAGAGAGAGAGAGCGACAGAAAGAGAAAGAAAGAGATAAAGAGAAATAAAGACAGAGAGAGACAGAGATAAAGAGAGAGCGAGAGAGAGAGAGAGAGAGAGAGAGCGAGAGAGAGAAAGACAAAGAGAGTCAGAGACAGGGATATGCTATACAGCTATAGGTGGAGTGTGATAGCCACCCTGCCCTAAACGTGTGTGTGACACCGTGATCAGGGTCGGTCAGGGAGACAAAATGAAAGGCAAAATGTAATTTCTCACACACACACACACACACACACACACACACACACACACACACACACACACACACACACACAATCGGAATGGGGAAAAGACAAAGAGAGTCAGAGACAGGGATATGCTATACAGCTATAGGTGGAGTGTGATAGCCACCCTGCCCTAAACGTGTGTGTGACACCGTGATCAGGGTCGGTCAGGGAGACAAAATGAAAGGCAAAATGTAATTTCTCACACACACACACACACACACACACACACACACACACACACACAGGAATGGGGACGTGGATACCTAGTCAGTTGCACAACTGAATGCATTCAACCGAAATGTGTCGTCTGCATTTAACCCAACCCCTCTGAATCAGAGAGGTATGGGGGGCTGATTTAATCCACGTCATCAGCGCACAAGAACAGTTCTTGTGTGGCTTAACTGCCTTGCTCAAGGGCAGAAGACACAGTATATCACCACACCCTTGCTTCCCTGCTGCTCCGTCAGTCACACAATGTACCCTTCATTCAGAGTAAGACAAGAGGAGGACAAAGAGAGAGATGACTGTTCTTTACCAAAACAAGAACAACACAACAGTTGTTCAGTAGAGGCCTGGTTCAACACCCTCCATGCCCTCCTCCTCCCCTCTGATAACTGAGTACAAGTTTGAACAAATATGGAGAACCAACAATCGGTTACATTTCCACATCCACTAGACCGTTTGATAAGAGAGGTGTGGTAATAGCGGAGGTATGGTGATAAACAGGAGAACAGAAGGTGGGCAGTGGGTACAGTTCTGGGATGCAGTACACCAGGGCAGCTGTTCTGTTCTGGCCCTCCCTTGGTGAGATCCAGATGATAAGGTACACACACACACACACACACACACACACACACACACACACACACACACACACACACACACACACACACACACACACACACACACACACACACACACACACACACACACACACACACACACACACACACACACACACAGCATCCCTCCATGGTTTACATGGAGCCATTTAGGTTCCACCAACCACATCCCACCAAACTAAAAACCACTCCTCTTCCACTGACCAATTCTCAATACAGAACATATTGGCCAGGTCATCACCCACTCAGACCCAAGCCCAGTCAGCAGAATTCCAGCAGATTCCCATTCTTGCCCCTCTAGCATTCCAGCATCCCCCACACAGATCTGCACTCTGACAAGAACACGCTGGGCTAAAGCTCTGTTTCAGCTCTAAATAAGGTTATTCTATGTCTAGAATATAAGAGAATAGCAGCCTATTAGTGGGATAAGGCATGCAAAAAAGCCTCAACTATAAGGCACCCTTACCCCTTATGCATATCTATCACACGTTACAGTACATCCAATGCCCTGCAATTCACAGAACTCAACTAACCAGACAACAGCTAATTTATAGGCCTATTCTTTAATGGTCAAGGCATATCAGGAGAGAGTCAAATTAA
This sequence comes from Oncorhynchus nerka, assembly GCF_034236695.1. NCBI lineage: Eukaryota > Metazoa > Chordata > Actinopteri > Salmoniformes > Salmonidae > Oncorhynchus > Oncorhynchus nerka. The sequence goes on along the minus strand of NC_088403.1, from coordinate 24,330,239 downwards.
TCAGATGTCTATCTGGATGTCCTTTTCCAGGTCACAGCACCTCTGTCTTAACGAAGCCCACAGAGACGCTCGGTTTGGCTGTTACCTAGCAACAAGTGTTCTGAGTGACATTCGATATCCATAAGGCCATACAGCATGAAAGGCGGCTGGAACGGGCCGAGAGCATTCATCCTATAGAATCCTCGTTTGTAAAGAAAAACCTCTAAGACGGATAATACAGACCGTAAACACGGCACCCAGAATCTCAAGTGCGCTCTGTTGTTAAGACTGTCACGAGAGACGATGCAGACTGCAACAGTGACATGAATAACAATCGGAGGGAAATGCTTTATACAGCCGTAGTTAAACACATTCCTTTGAATGGTCTGGTTTGATTAGGCTAGATATGGCAGCCAGTCTGTTTCTTTATCCTCTCCTCCCTCACTGTCTTGTTTGGCCGGCTGGTGTTGTCAACTGCACAAACAGACTACTGTGTTTGATGAACACCAAGTTGTTATCCTATCTCTGGTGTGTGAAGATACATTCTGGGCGTTTGAATTCAGCAGCAGGTAGAATCTCTCTCTCTGTCTGTCTGTCTCTCTCTCTGTCTGTCTCTCTCTCTGTCTCTCTCTGTCTCTCTCTCTCTGTCTCTCTCTCTCTGTCTCTCTCTCTCTCTCTGTCTCTCTCTCTCTGAACCATTAACTGGTGCCTCCATTGTAGACAGAGAGTTAATTAAGACACAATTAACTGGTGCCTCCATTGTTGGCAGTTAATTATCTGTGTGTGTGTGTGTGTGTTTTTCAGTTAGAGCAGTAGCAGCAGATAGTAAAACAGAGGCCCGATGCTTCAGCGTGCATTTGTGAACATGTCAATACTCTCCCAGTCTCAATCTATCAGAGCTCATTAAACCCAACAGTCTTTTCCCATCCCTCTCTCCTTCCCTCTTTCTTTCTCTTCCTTTCTCTCTCGCCCCTTTATCTCTCTGTAGGTGAGTAGGCTCGTATGGTTTGGATGAGCTTAGTCCATTGGAACTTCACTGGCAACAGCCATAAAACCATTTTATATACTATTCATTGGGACATTTCTCTCACAAAATCAAGCAATGTTTCAATAAACACAAAGCTGCAAAACAACAAAACACAGAAGCCAATCAACCTGCATGTGGCACAAAGCCAACAGGAAACAGATTAATTATACATTTTGCCTTCACTTCAGATCAGTGCAGCTCAATAGGATGACATCATGAGAAGGAACTTCTTTAGACTAGATTCACCCCCTGGTATAGTGTACTATAGCCTAGTAGTGTACTAATCCATCGAGTAGTGCCCCTCACCTTGCACTTCATCATGTCGCTGACCCGTTCCTGCATGGACTGTCCAGCCTTGGGCCTGACCAGGATGTAGAGGGTTCGGACCTCTGGACAGGACCGCAGCAGTTTCTCCACCAGCACCTTGCCCATGAAGCCCGTGGCGCCAGTGATCAGCACATTCTTGCCTGCGTAGTAGTCAGCGATAGATGCCATGCTGGCGTCTGCCCCTGCCTCTTCTTCTGTCTTTCCCATCTGTGTAGCTCGTCCCGGTCCCAGCCTTCACAAGGCAGCTCCTAGAGAGATAGATAAAGGGGTGGATGGAGAGAGAATGAGAGAAAGAGAGAGAGAGAGAGAAGAAACAATAGGAGACAATTAGCTGAGGCTGAGAGAAAATTAGAACCGCACTACACTCTGTTCAGACTCAGAATCTCTTTACATGAGCAAACACTCATTACTCTTGACATAACCTACACTATGTATTGTGTATGTATTAATGCTGAGTATTAGGTGACAGACCTGTAGAGAGAAGTAAAGCTGGGACTCACTGGGTGCTGGGAGTAACTTTGTTAATGACATGGTAAGTGGGGAGGACAGGAAGGTCACAGACACGCACAAGCGTGTCTGTGATGTTATTGCGGATGTAGTGAAAGTGTCACACCCTGATCTGTTTTACCTGTCTTTGTGCTTGTCTCCAACCCCCTCCAGATGTCGCCCATCTTCTCCATTATCCCCAGTGTATTTATACCTGTGTTCTATGTTTGTCTGTTACCAGTTCGTTTTTGTTCGTCAAGCCTATCAGCGTTTTTCCCCTTGCATCTGTCTTTTTCTAGAAATGCTTGTGTTCCTAGCTCCAACAGTGCAGTAGTATATAACTAAATGCTTGTGTTCCTAGCTCCAACAGTGCAGTAGTATATAACTAAATGCTTGTGTTCCTAGCTCCAACAGTGCAGTAGTATATAACTAAATGCTTGTGTTCCTAGCTCCAACAGTGCAGTAGTATATAAGAAAACACAAATCAAAAAGTAAAAGAATGGAATTAATAAATAAATAAATATGAATGCAAAAAAATGTTTTGGGCTAATAATGTAAGAAATAACACCAAAAAAACAAAATACTGCAAAGTTGCTTAGGAGCTAGAAGCAGAGCTGCCATGTCTATCAGCGATCATGAATATTCATAAGGCAATCAATCACAGCCTATAGCTGTAGTAAAGGTAATGCATCATTATTACCCCATTCAGAAGAGTGTCAGCCAGCTTTGGTTATAAGATAGTTTCCAAGCCAATACAAAGAGCATCATTAACCCCTCCCTTCTCAGGGCAGTCATCCAGAGAGCCAACTACATATCGAGGTCAGCAATAGAGCTCGCCAGCTTGTAGTCACAAAAAAACTGAAATGAGTTAGCATTTTCTACCTCTAGCTTGTTCAGCCATTCCTATGGAGGAAATGAAAAGGGATAGAATGGGGTTTTGGGATAAACGCAGAAAACAAGGTCTGAGGTTGAAATAGGTTTAGGAGATTCAGTCATTTTAGCAGATGCTCTTATCCAGAGGGACTTACAGTAGTCACTGCATACATTTTCATACTGATCCCCCACGGGAATTCAACCTACAACCCTGGTGCTGCAAGTGCCCTGCTCTACCAAGTGAGCCACACGTTTTGTTCTATGAGATAACATCAGTCAGTCAACATGACCTTTATGAATTATGAAGACTTCATGTGCTTTGGGACTGTTTTTATTACATAAATTCTTCAGAATTCACAAAAAGTGACATTAGCTGATGAAGATGATCTCCTAGAACAAAATGTATAAGATCTCTTAAGCCTGTGTTTACCACAGAACTTATTTTGGGAGTTTATCCAAAACCCCTACAAATCCTCCATTAATTTCCCCACAGGCTTTGGCCATCGAGCCATGGTGGAATTAGTGTCCGTTAGTGCCTACAAAAAGACACCATTACTATTGCTCTCAATGCCCTCACTCCTACTGTATCTTAACACCTTAACTAGCATGAGATGTGAGGTGAACAACATCGCAGCACGATCCGTGACTGCTGCAGGCTAGGGTGGGGTGTGTGTGTACACGGGTGGCTTGGTCTGTTAGAGCAGCACCCTCATGGTGTGTTTGAGGAGTCTCATCTCACATTCTTATGCCAAGCATAGCACATACCCACACACACTGCTGCGCTCGGGTGGATCAAAGTATGTTGAATTTCATATTTGACTTGGTGATGGTAAAATGGTATGGTTTAAAGTGTATTATTGATATCGTGAATCTGGCATCCTATTTATAGGGTTAATGGTTGTTACTTCTAAAGATCCAATCAAGCATGGACCATTTTTAAAAAATGTATTTCACCTTCATTTAACCAGGTAGGTTTAAGAACAAGTTCTCATTTGCAACTGTGACCTGGCCAAGATACAGCAAAGCAGTTCGACACAAACAACAACACCGAGTTATACATGGAATAAACAAAAATACAATCAATAATACAGTAGAAAAAGTCTATATACAGTATGTGCAAATCAGGTAGGATAAGAGAGGTAAGGAAATAAATAGGCCGTGGTGGTGAAGTAATTACAATATAGCAATTAAACACTGGAATGGTAGGGTGTGCAGAAGATGAATGTGCAAGTAGAGATACTGGGGTGCAAAGGAGCAAGATAAATAAATAAATACTATATGGGGATGAGGTAGATTGGATGGGCTATTTACAGATGAGCTATGTACAGGTGCAGTGATCTGTGAGCTGCTCTGACAGCTGGTGCTTAAAGCTAGTGAGGGAGGTAAGAGTCCCCAGCTTCAGAGATTTTTGCAGTTCGTTCCAGACATTGGCAGCAGAGAACTGGAAGGAGAGGTGGCCAAAGGAAGAATTGGCTTTGGGGGTGACCAGTGACATATACCTGCTGGAGCGCGTGCTACGGGTGGGTGCTGCTATGGTGACCAATGACAGTATACCTAGCTTCACGTTGAAATGATGGTGTCCTTTGGGTTTATGTAGGCTACATTGACATCTGATTTGTCCAACCTCACACCAAATGTACTTTCAAATACAGCCTGCGTTAGAAAAGTTAGAGGAGTTACTTTCAACTATTCAATGTGATTCCATTCAACATATCACATGCCTCTCCAAAGCGGATGACAACCCTGGCCTAAGTTAACCAGCCTGCAAAACTGGTGTCCTATCAGCCTTATAAACGATGACCATCAAATACTGGCACAAAGATTGGTCAGTGTTTAGTGGGGCCAACCAACCAACCATGATAAGTGTTCAAGCTAGAGAAGCCATGTGCGGTTTCCCTGTATCCTTCTCCATCTTCTCTCCTGGTCTCTGGGCCACAGGTTCCCAACAGTGTTAGCTGAAGGACTGGAACTACATCCGCCAAAGCAACAACTAAGATAACAGAGAAAATAGAGAAAAACCTACCTCCCTCCCTCAAACACACATCTCTGACCCTAACCTCTCTCTCCCACAGTGTGACTCTTTAAACGCCCCTACAAAAGGGGGTCACGGTCAAGGTCCCTCCATTGATATCATGTCATTCCAGCTCTATGCTCCAGTATATCGTAGAGATTCTTGGGAGACTAAAGGACCAGGGGGGAGGAGCTGTAGGTCACTATGGATTAGCTCCTCACATGGATACACACACACACCATGGGTCCAGCCAGGGCATTCCATCCAGGTCACAGCCTGCAGCCGCTCGCTCCTCTTCTCCCCATCAAGAAGTAGATTGGAGTGGGAGAGTGAAGGAGCTGATAGGAATAGCCTCACTAACACTCACACAGTATGGAACTATGGTTATCTATGATCTGTAGCACACTATACTCTCTGTGACTGCTTACAGTAGTTTGGGTCTATAGGGAGAGACTGGCTCTACTGCCTTCACTAAACGTCAGCTATGGTATGTCCTTCACCAAGGGGATGGACACTGACACCTGCTGCAGTAGAGTCCCAGTCTTAACACATGGGGCTGGGGGCAGAGGGGAGCTGTCAATCACAGACATGCAGCTTGGAGCGAGGGAAGGTGAGGTTGATCCTGGCTCAGGATAAATCCCCAAACCATTTATCTGGTCGATAATGTGTATGATCGAGACTTAGAGGACTCAGCCAAAGTAAGGCTCTGGAGATGTCAATCTGTATTAACTTGATCCAAACTGCTCTGTCACTAAATGACAATATCATCACATTCCCTGCTTTGTAACCCTAAAGGATAAGTCAACTACTTGTTTGCTGATAAGTGCGGAGTCTTCTTGACAAAGTACCATGTAGCCTCAGAAAGTCAGTTCCAGTCAGTTCCATAATGATGTTGAGAGACTTTTCTGCTACCAAAGTTACAACACAAATCCTCCTCCACTGCAGTATTTTCTCATTAGGTGTCCAGCTACTGCCGTTTCCTTCGAACGAGTGCTTTTCTTTGTTTTTCCTTGGCAGCTCCTCTCACCAGGAGGTCTGTGCCTGTTTTAAGGAAGACAGCTGTTGGACTCACGGCGTTCCTCAGCGGTACTCTGCCACCGAGGGCCTTACAGCCTTTAAGCACATCAATCTGCCATTGGTCGGTCAGTAGAAACCCAGACACACACTAAAGCCTCACTGGCTGCCTGTCGTCTGAGAAATGAACACAGACAGATGCCAGCTCAACAGAGAAAGAATCAGAAAGAGGAATACTGTGACTCACAATAATTAAGGCGACTTTAGTCTACTAAGAACGGGCAGTGCCCAACATCACAAAAGAGAAGTCAGCAGCCTTTTTCACAAAACAGCCACTCTGCCCTGAGAACCCAGGCCTTGGAGGCTGCTCAACCAAAGAGCACCACCCACAACAGTAAAAACAGCCACTCTCCCCTGAGAACCCGGGCCTTGGAGGCTGCTCAACCAAAGAGCACCACCCACAACAGTAAACACATCTGTGCCAACCACCTGGGTTTCAGGCAGCAGCGGGCACCGGCTGCCAACAGCCCTATCTCATCCAACAACCTGGCATTGTGCACTCCCTGGAACCCGTGAAGTACATAGGGGCCGTGCCCTACTTAGGAGCCCAACTATTCCACAGCCACAGACTGTCAGTCTGCCTGTCTATCGTTGGCTAATGCGTCAAACACAGAGCTCTGTTTAGAGATTAAGATGGGTGACATTGATGATGAACGATGATTACTGTTTTCACGAGGCACAACGTTTACTGGGAAGGATGAGTAGGGTACAGCCTTGTGAATGAGGGCTTGCATTCGCAAACCTACTTTCCTTCGTTTTGCAGGCCTACTGGTTTGGCCAAAAGAGGAAATGAGTTCTCCCTTTCTCTGTGTTGCTATACGGTGCTCTTTGGCCTGAGGGGGTGGATGATGGAGAAATATACGGGTCATTAGATTAAAGCAGTGATTAACGTTTCAACAAATTACACCTTAAAGAAAAGAAGATGGATGAACATAACCCTGTGGTTTAGCCTGTGTATGACAAGAGGGAATAGAAGGTACATGAGAAGCACAATGAGTTGGTTTTCAGCCCAGGACCCACATCAATTTCAAGATGGTGGAAATTCAGTGGACCGCCAACAGGTTAGTATGACATTCACTGACAATCCACTGCTGGCCATTCACTATTCCCAGGAGACACAACAGTGTCAGTAAACCAGACACAACCCTCCACTGTTACTGAAGCATCCATGTCAAGGGCCTTTCTCAATGATGCATCATCCTTACATGTAACAGCAGCCTCTACTTCCTGCTATCTAGGTCATAATAGTGTAAACAAACATCACTTTGAGGTCAAAACACAAAGCAATCCACAAAAGCCTTTTACCAATAAGTGACAGTCAAGGGCTCTCGTTGGAGATGGCATTATATTATTTACCCCACACAAACATTCTGCCAGGAGTTTTTCCTGCTTTGTTTTTTGTTGCCTTGCATGTGTGGGCGTTTAATTGCCAAAATAGTTCGATTTAATTGCATTAGCTGTGCAAAAAGCTTTAAGCTCTTTCTTTTATAAGCCTATATGTGATTAATTTAATGTAATAATGAATTTAATTGAGTAATTTCCTTTCTAGTTCTCCCTCCACTCTATAGATACACAGTAAACCTGGGCTATGGAGACGGTTGTTATTTTATGACGTCACATTTCCAGTATGGTGCTTGGCCCATAGACTCTCACTTTGCTGTTTCCACAAGCCGACTGTCAGATTCAGGTGTCCTCTATGGAACTCATGCACTGGTAGATTGAATGTGTGGATATCGTTACGTTATCTGTGATCTAAAGGATTCTGTAATTACACTACCCCTGACAATGAGTGACAGAGGCTGGGTACATGGTGTCTATTTGCCTTTGGTCCAGACCCAGACCTGGCCTCTGCTCACTGTACTGCATCACCCTGGTCTGAGTCAGACAGGCCAGGCACAGGATATCATGGCACCTTGGCATCAGTCCAAAGCTCCTATATGGTGAGTGACAGCTACCACAGCTTCCTTGCTCATTAGCCTATATGATCCAGGATATCTGTGTCCATTCTAAAGACAACCTGCCTAACGTGTGGGTATAACGTTTAGGGTTTAATCATGTTAAAATATTGAATATGACAGTAATAATATATCATACATAGAGTAAAATACAAGCCTATATGTTCACGTATTTTAGTAATGGACACATCCACTCAAATCACACGACATTTTGAAAGCCACACAGACCAAAATTATGTGATCCCATGAAAATACACACACGCACTGGTAGTCCTGTCCACACACGCACTGGTAGTCCTGTCCACACACGCACTGGTAGTCCTGTCCACACACGCACTGGTAGTCCTGTCCACACACGCACTGGTAGTCCTGTCCACACACACACTCCGGTAGTCCTGTCCACACACACACTCCGGCAGTCCTGTTCTCACACACACTCCGGCAGTCCTGTTCTCACACACACTCCGGCAGTCCTGTTCTCACACACACTCCGGCAGTCCTGTTCTCACACACACTCCGGCAGTCCTGTTCTCACACACACTCCGGCAGTCCTGTTCTCACACACACTCCGGCAGTCCTGTTCTCACACACACTCCGGCAGTCCTGTTCTCACACACACTCCGGTTCAGTCCTGTTCTCACACACACTCCGGCAGTCCTGTTCTCACACACACTCCGGCAGTCCTGTCCTGTTCTCACACACACTCCGGCAGTCCTGTTCTCACACAGTCCTGTTCTCACACACACTCCGGCAGTCCTGTTCTCACACACACTCTGGTAGTCCTGTTCTCACACACAGTCCTGTTCTCACACACAGTCCTGTTCTCACACACACTCCGGCAGTCCTGTTCTCAAAAAGTCCTGTTCTCAACACACAAACATAAAAAAACCCCCCTGCATGCCTTTTACAGGCATTACATAATTAAACCATGCTACAGCAAACACAGGAATAGTCTTGGTCCTACATCCCATCAGGAAGTGGGGAGTCACCAGTAGAACATCCTGCTGTGTGTAATAACTAGTTACCAAGGTGTGGGCGGCCCAGTCCCACCTGTCCCTAGGCTGCCACACAGAGACAAGATGCTGATGGGAACAGGCCCTAATTCACACCAAAGACTCATTACTAAGATGGTGAACAGTTAGCATGTCAGGCTAACAGGGGGCTGCTTAGTTAGAACCCATTCATCACAGGCTGGGACTGTGGGCCAGTGACTCAATCCCCTAATGTGGAAAAGGGGATATCGTTGCAGCCATAACCACCGACTTCTCAATGTTCTTCAAATCAAATGCTTTTAGAACTGGGGTGACTGATCAATAATGCACTTATATTCCATTTCTCCCTGTCAACTGATGCCTATATGATAGATTTCTGCTATTGACATGAAGGATGCATGAAAGTGAAATATATTTCCAGCCTTGACTTGAGTGACAGGCCCTGAGTAATCATGAGACCAGACTGAGGTCAGGAGTCGTGACCCAGGCAGACTGATTAGTTTAATCAAGCATTGAGTGGAGAGTCACGTTACAGTGAACAGGAGATGGAGGGACATGGACATGTGCACAACAACACATCAATGTACAACTACACACTAAATGATGGAGGGGCCTTGATCGCTGCCATGTCATTGACAAGCTGCCTGTATTCCATCTATTGGTCTTACATTGTGACCATGGGCCAAGTCACCAGGTACCTAATAGGTACAATGGAAATAGAGGGTTGAAAGTAAGAACCGGGAGTTTTTCCTGACCACAATCCTAGTCCAGAAGAAAACTCTTAGCTCAATTTGGGAGGCTTCAGATGGTAAAAAGCAGGAAGGGGGTTAGGACAGATCAGGGATGGGCAACTCCAGTCCTTGGGGTCCAGAGAGGTTTCACACTTTTACCCCATCCCTAGAAAACACAGCTCATTAAACAAATTGCATTCTAAACTGAAAACCATGATTAGTTGATTTTTGTAGTCAGGTGTGCTAGCTGGGGCGAAACTGTGACACCAATCAGGCCCCCGAGGACTGGATTTGCCCATCCCTGGGTTAGATTAAGGGGAAATGATATACCACTCCCAGGCAGATTACAGTATTGTAAAATATTTATTTCCTTCCATGAACTCGGCACACAAAAAGAAAATCTCCCTGGATGCCTCCAACAAACATAGACAAGATGTTCTAACGTGTATCATCCACACAACCATCTGTAAAGTAGAGGTACAACCTAGAAAAGCTCACAGATATCAAGGGAGATGTAGGTCTATTCTTCTTTCACAGGAGAACAATTCACAAAGGAATATTTTTTATGTCGGTTTTTATCCTTTTAATGCCAAGATCGCCAAAGACAATTTTCCATTAACCTAATGGACAATAAAGTTTTCTTTCAAATCTGACTAACTGGATTTTGGGCCGGGAGTTCTTGTTGTGTTCATTTGGTTGTTCGGGGAAAAGGGGATACAATCAGCTTTGGCCTTCTGCTGGGTACAAGGCTGGTCGGAGTGAGAAATGAAATAAATGCTGCTCTTACAGCTCCCAGCTGTCTCTAAGGTTATTCTCAGAGACACCGCTACTGCTAGAAAGTCTTGTCCCACTTATCTCACACTGTGAAAATATTCCAGACACAGACAATTAAGTTGTTAGCTTCACAGTGCTCTTCCAGTAGGTGACAGACATTCTTGAGACATGCAGGTGAGAGTAAGACATTCTTGAGACATGCAGGGGAGAGTAAGACATTCTTGAGACATGCAGGGGAGAGTAAGACATTCTTGAGACATTCAGGGGAGAGTAAGACATTCTTGAGACATTTAGGGGAGAGTAAGACATTCTTGAGACATTCAGGTGAGAGTAAGACATTCTTGAGACATTCAGGTGAGAGTAAGACATTCTTGAGACATTCAGGGGAGAGTAAGACATTCTTGAGACATTCAGGTGAGAGTAATACATTCGAGACATTCAGGTGAGAGTAATACATTCGAGACATTCAGGTGAGAGTAAGACATTCTTGAGACATTCAGGTGAGAGTAATACATTCTTGAGACATTCAGGTGAGAGTAAGACATTCTTGAGACATGCAGGTGAGAGTAAGACATTCTTGAGACATTCAGGTGAGAGTAAGACATTCTTGAGACATTCAGGTGAGAGTAAGACATTCTTGAGACATTCAGGGGAGAGTAAGACATTCTTGAGACATTCACAAGGATGTCAAACCCTTGCGTGTGTCGTCACATGGACTGAGTGGCTCTATCATTGGAGAAGCTGTGAGCAGCGTTAGCCTATAGCATACTGGCCTATAGCCATCCTTTGGGATAACATCACTGCCGACATTTAAACAGTCTCATAACTCAGGCACACACACACACACACACACACACACACACACACACACACACACACACTATTGTATTGGTCTCCATTCCCTCTATTAACCCATTTAACCCAGTCTAGAGATGGAAAATCAGTACCTCTTCTCAATGATGCTTTATGATATTCTGTAAACAGAATACCCGTGTCCTTCTACGGTTCAGAAAATGTCAAACACTACCCTGTTTTTTTCCCAGCTCCCACAACACGGCTCTGGTCTGAAACAGCAAACAGGTCCACAGACATCATAGGGAGGCAGCTAGTGTTGAATTTATATCCCTGCTTTGAGGCGTAAATGTTCCATCAAATGAACTGTTAACAGTGTGTCAGGCAGCTGGGCAGCCCCCCGCCCCCGTCTCCCCTTCCCATCCAAAGGCCATTCATCCTTGAGGTCTGACAGGTCCCCTCCTTGATCCCTTGCCTCCCCTGCTCATAAATACAGGGACCGGGTACAATGGCCTTTAGTGCTGACACAGAGGAATCTGGGTCTCCCATGAGGGATGTGGGTCAGGTGCAAGAACAGCGTTTCGTTTCCTTCCTCTTTCCTCTGCCTCATTTGTTCTCCTCCTTTCTTCTTGGTATTTTCCTCTGCTTCTTTTCTCTTCTATTCTGTCTATTTATCTTGCTCTAATGCTATTTAATGATCCTTCCTTCATTATTTTGAACTCATGACAAAACGTTTCCTTATAAGAGGGTCTTCAGACTTATAAGACTTTTCACAATAAATACCCTTGTCTTCTATATACTGCAATGTAAACTTGCGAACTTGTCACTTCTCGACTGCTACCTCCAGAGGTAGGGCACAACACTCCCCCGAAAGTTTCCCCCCTCTAAGCAGGGCAGTGTAAACACAATTGTCTCGTTGAGCCAACACTCTTACAGTAAAAAGTGTAATAGCATAGCAATGTTTTTGAAACAGCTGAAATGTACAGACATTTACCTTATTTCTAAGACTTGTTTTATTGAGTTTTTACCTAAAATACATTCTGAAATTGTCGCCGTAGGCTCAAATCTCAGTTGTTGTTTTGTTTTTGCTCGACTGCACTGAGCCAACGAGGTCCAGGCTAGGAAGCAACTCTGAATTATCAACGTTTTACCTCATATAATGACTTCCATGATATTGATCAAATTAAGCCTGGTTTGTTCTAAGATAACTCTAATACGCTAGCTAGTGTAAACCTAAGCTATGGTTAAGCTAAACGTCAGAATTCAGCTACAGCCATCACGTTTATATGAGAGTTAAGAAATTATATTGTTTCGCAAGCTAGCTTGCTAGCTAACGTTACCTAGCTATGTAGCCTATATCAAATCAAATTGTATTTGTCACATACGCCCAAATACAACTTGTGTAGAATTTATAGTGAAATGAATGATTACGAGCCCTTCCCAACAACGCAGAGTTGAAAACTAAAAATAGCAACACAAGAGGAGTAAAATAAAATACACAAGAATTAAGCTATATACAGGGAGTACCAGTACCAGATCAATGTTCAGAGGTACGAGGAATTTGACGCAGGGTAAAGTGACTAGGCATCAGGATAGATAATAATAAGAGTAAAATAAAGAACAGAGTAGCAGCAGCAAATTATGAGTGTAAAAGTGTATGAATGTGCATGTGTGTAATGTGTATGTATGTGTGTTTGTGTTGGGTCAATCTGGGTGTGTGTGTTATGTGTGCGTGTGAAGTATATGTGAATGTGTGGGAGTTTTGTGTGGGAGTGTCAATGTAGTGTGTGAGTGAGTGTGTATATGGTGTGTATATGTGACCAGTTTCAGGAAACTAGGCGTATGTCGCAAGTCACAAATTCACAGGAGAGCCATTTTAATGTTTTAAAAAATTAAATAAATAATGCAGGTTGTTTTTGCAGAAATGCCTTCTGGAACATATGAACATTCATGTGCCTTAATAACAAACTTGTATGCCATCTGTAAATATGAATACAATTATTAAATTATAAGCTTTGTTGGTTAAGCCATAGAAAAAGTCAGCAACCTTCCCACGAGCCATGATTGGCTGCTGAGATAATGAGTGGGCTGGACATGTCGAGAGAGGAGTTCGGATTGGTCTGCCATATAGAAGGCTTCTGTCTATTTGAGCTGGTCAGTCTGTGTTAGTTATCCTGTCAAACACAGCTTTAAAAAAAATGTATTGTGTAGTGAAACTGCATAAGTGTTGCTCTCCACTTTCTGGAGGATCAAGTTTAGAAATCAGTGGAATTAGAGTATGGTAGCTAAAGAGATGGAGAAAACACCTGTCTCCGTATTATATCTTCAAACTAAGGACAACCGTGACATGGCATCCGTGACAGGGAGACGTCTCCATCATGCATGATAATGTATAAGGGTAAGATAGTCTAGTGTTACCTAGCTACATTTTCAGATATGACATGTTTCTAATTTTGACAGAAAGTGGTTTAATTTCAAGCTAAACTGTACTGTTAACTAGCTAGCTAATGTTAGCTGGCTGTCTCCCTAGCTGGCGTTATTATTCGTATCCCAGAGCCGTTTGCTTTGCTAGTTAGAGCCTAATGTTAGCTAGCTAACATTGAACCTGGTTGGTTAGCTCCCAGCAGATTCATGCAGGGTAGTAACGACATGATTTGGCACTGTGTTCATTGTTGTTTAACTAGCTAACGTTAGCTGGCTGGCTTTTTAGCTAACGTTACATGACGTGTGTGATCTTACATGTTGTTTACCTAGCTAGGGTAATTGTTTACCTAGCTAGCTACATTTACATTACATTTAAGTCATTTAGCAGACGCTCTTATCCAGAGCGACTTACAAATTGGTGCATTCACCTTATGACATCCATCTCTAAAGTGTACAACACCCGTTGAATATGGCGGGTGTCAGTAAACGTCGGCAAAAAAGCGTAATGAAATTATTGCCAGCGGAGCTGGTTAGGCTGTTTTCATGTTATCCAGAGGTAAACAAATCATCAGTCAAGTGTGCACTCTGAACGCTCCAAGAGCGAAACGAGATGGGTGGGGTTAAAGCTTAAGAAGGTGTGTAGACAAAGAAGAGCTCTTCACTGCATACCAAAACATTCAAAGGCCATTTTCTCAAAAGTGAGTTTACAAGTGTATCAACTTTCAAAGCAGAATTACTTTCCCGGAGTTCCTAAAAAATGCAGTATATAATATACCATTTTGTAGCTCTGGGTCTCTACTTTTATCAAATGTAAAAAAACACCATTTAAAATGTTGCTACATAAGACCGAATCCAGGTGGTGTGTCACATATAAAGTCTAGTTGCCCAGGCCTGTGTGAATGTGCATAGTGTCAGTGCAAGATAGAGAGTGCAGATAGTTTGGGGTACCATTAATTGACTATTTAGCAGTCTGGACATTTAGCAGTCTTATGGCTTGGAGGTAGAAGCTGTCTCGGAGCCTGTCTCTGAATTTTTCAGGCCTTCCTCTGACACCACCTGATGTAGAGGTCCTGGATGGCAAGGAGCTTGGCCCTAGTGATGCACTGGGCAGTCTGCACCACCCTCTGTAGTGCTTTGCGGTCAAGGGCAGTACATTTTCCATACCAAGCGGTGATGCAGCCAGTCAAGATGCTCTTGATGGTGCAGCTGTAGAGGATCCGAGGACCCATGCCAAATCTTTTCAGCTTCCCTCTTCACGACTGTGCGGGTGTGTGTGGACCATGTCCTTAGTGATGTGGAAGCCAAGGAACTTGAAGCACTTGACCTGTTCCACACCAGCCACTTCGATGTGGATGGGGGCGTCCTCTCCCCTCTTTCTCCTATAGTCCACGATCAGCTCCTTGGGCTTACTGACGTTGAGGGAGAGGTTGTCGTTCTGGCACCACACTGCTAAGTCACTGGCCTCCTCCCTGTAGGCAGACTCATCGCCGTCTGTGATCAGGCCTACCACAGTTGTGTCGTCAGCAAACTTGATGGTGTTGGAGTCGTGTGTGGCCACGCAGTCGTGGGTAAACAGGGAGCACAGGAGGGAACTAAGCACACACCCCTGAGAGCCCCAGTGTTTAGGGTCAGCATGGCGGAATTGTTGTTGCCTACCCTAGTCTCCTGGGGCCGTCCCGTCAGGAAGTCTTGGATCCAGTTGCAGAAGGAGGGGTTCAGTCCTAGGGTCCCTAGCTTGGTGATGTGGTTGGAGGGGACTATGGTGTTGAACGCTGAGCTCTAGTCTATGAGCAGTATTCTCACATAGTTATTTCTTCTTTTCTTCAGGTGGGAGAGGGCAGTGTGAAGTGAAATTGAAATTGCGTCATCTGTGAATCTGTTGGGGTGGTATGCAAATTGGTGGCCAGCTTGAAACATGTTGGGATTACAGACTGGGCCAACGAGAGATTGAAAATGTCTGTGAAGACACTTGCCAGCTGGTCTGCGCATGCTTCGAGAACGCGCCCTGACATTCCGTCTGGCCCGGCAGCCTTGTGATTGTTAACCTGTTTAAATGATTGGCTCACATCAGCCATGGAGAGCGAGATCAGACAGTCATCCAGAAAAAAGGGTTTTCATTCAAGGCACAGTGTTATATTCCTAATTTGGGAGTTCTGCATAGCTGGGCAACTCATGGCTGGGTTTCCCTTTGTAATCCATTATCGCCTGCAAGCCTTGCCACATACGACGAGCGTCGGAGCCGGTGTAATAGGATTCAACCTTCCTCCTATATTGTTCTTTTGCAAATTATAATAGGAAGGATACTGTATAACATTACTGTATTTTTATATTCCTATGGGTGGGGTAAACATTCATTATTGATATGCTAACGTTACTTGATCATTAAGCATGTTGTTAGTTAGCTAGCTAGTATGTATTGTGAGCTAATTTAATGTGTACGGACGAGAAAGTGAACCCTTTAATTGTAGGGCTGGGAATTGCCAGGGACCTCACGATACAATTTTATCATGATGCTTAGGTGCCGATACGATATGTATTGCGATTATTTCGATTCTATATGTATTATGATTCAATAACGGGATTTTATTGCGACTATGTGTTTCCAACATATTGCTCAGAGGGACAAGAGAGAGCCATAATAAAACTAATTGGCTCCCTATTTTAAAAGAAGATGAAGAGAAAGCTATGAAGGAAAAATACTGGAGTTTTGGTTCAGGTACAACGATATGATACAATACATCGTAAAAAAGGATCTGCACATGATTTGGTTGCATTATTCAATATTGTAATATGTTTAAGTAGAAAAGTTGCTTGGATTATTAAATCATTTTTGCTTAACTTAGTGGCTACTTTGATATTTACGGTCAATTTGAGCTGCGGACCAAGAATGCATGTAGTGTGAATTAAAAAGTAGAAATCTCTTTGGCCACTCTGTTCCTCAGACTCTCCTTCAGCTCTCGTAGTGGGAATAGGGCCATATTTAACAGAGTGTGTGTTTAGTGTTACTCACATCCTGCTGTGCCAACTCTCTCCATGACAGGATTAGCATCTCCACTGGCACTGAGCACACAAATCACACAAAACCAAAAACACAGAACCAAATCAACCAGTTAAATAGATTACATTGTCACACTAATTATGGGACTGTATTGGAACAGAAGCAAAGTTGAAGTAATGGTATCACAGATATGCCTCTAATAAGTTAACTAAAGCAGTAATAAACATCCTACAAAGCAAGTAGCCTAAATTGTTTCCTTTCCCATTGCTTCAGTCTAATGTGTTTGTATTGTCTAGGGGTGAAGTGCACCATCAAGTCCCATTAACATGGCTCCTGTGCCTGACCTCTTCAACCCATCACAGGAAACACATCAGACTACACTTCTCCTTACCTATGCATTTCCCTACATTATTCATTCACTTCATAGACAATCCCAACAGCATGCAGGTCCTTGCATTCAACACATGAGACTGTTAAAGTTTGAGGTCTACTTTTTCTTCAGCATGTTTTTAGTGGTCATTAAAAGTAGCAATCAGCAGTTAAAATAACAACAAAGCATCTCCCCACCACTGTGTGGGTAAAAAGCAGGGGGATAGGGCTGGAGCAATGTAACCAGTCTCAAATTCAAAGACAGAGCTATGGATTTAAGGACTGACCATCCGTTTTAACCTGTTAGTCCTATAGGGGCAGTATTTCATTTTTGGATAAAAAGACGTGCCCGTTTTAAGCGCAATATTTTGTCACGAAAAGATGCTCGAATATGCTTGGAATTGATAGCTTTGGAAAGAAGACAGTCTTACGTTTCCAGAAATGCAAAGATTTTCACTGTGAGTCCCTTAGAACAAATGTTTCGGGCAAAACCAAGATGTATGACCGACCAGGAAATGCACAGGATTTCTGAGGCTACGTTTTCCATGATCGCCTTATATGGCTGTGAATGCGACAGGAATCAACAGACTCTTTCTCTTGTTTCCCCAAGGTCTCTGCAGCATTGCGACGTATTTGTAGGCATATCATTGGAAGATTGACCATAAGAGACTACATTTACCAGGTGTCCCGCTAGGTGGCTGCGTGGCAATTGGTGCGCAAAAGTCAGGTCCCGGTATTTTTCCATTCAAATCTCAGAACAAACCAGGCTACAAGGACGGTGCTTTCAACGGAGAGAAATATGACAAACCACCTTCAGGATTGATTCAAACAACGTTTTCCATGTTTCAGTCAATATTATGGAGTTAATTCGGAAAAAGTTTGACATGTAGGTGACTGAATTTTCGGTTAGTTTCGGTAGCCATATGCATAGTAACAAAAGGGAACGATGTGTCCTACACAAGAATCTTTCAGGAAAAACTGGACATCTGCTATGTAACTGAGAGTCTCCTCATTGAAACATCTGAAGTTCTTCAAAGGTAAATTATTTTATTTGATTCCTTGGCTGGTTTTTGTGAATATGTTGCGTGCTAAATGCTAATGCTAACGCTAAGCTAGCTATCACCACTCTTACACAAATTAGTGATTTTCTCTGGTTCTAAAGCATATTTTGAAAATCTGAGACGACAGGATTGTTAAGAAAAGGATAAGCTTGAGAACAGGCATATTTATTTCGTTTCATTTGCGATTTTTAAAAATCGCTAATGTTGCGTTATGCTAATGAGCTTGAGGCTGTAGTAACGATACCGCATGCGGGATGGGGCGGACTAAGAGGTTAAGCATGTTTTTTTTAACATGTTTCTACGAACTGTAATATAACTTTTCGTCTGAACTTTCACCTGGACTTGCCCGCGCCTAGTGAATTTGGATTTGTTTACCAAACGTCCTAACAAAAGGAGGCATTTGGACATAAATGATGGACTTTAACAAAACATGAATATTTATAATGCTATTTCTGACTTTTACTGACTCCACAACATGGCGGGTATCTGCATAGCTTGTTTTTGTGTCTGAGCGCCGTACTCAGATTATTGCATGGTTTGCTTTTTCCATAAAGCTTTTTTGAAAACACAGCGGTTGCATTAAGGAGAAGTATATCTATAATTCTGTGCATAATAGTTGTGTCTTTTATCAAAGTTTATTATGAGTATTTCTGTAAATTGATGTGGCTCTCTGAAAATTTGCCGGATGTTTTCGAGGCACAACATTACTGACCATAAAGCGCCAATGTAAACTGAGATTTTTGTATATAAATATTAACTTTATCGAACAAAACATACATGTATTGTGTAACATGAAGTCCTATGAGTGCCATCTGATGAAGATCATCAAAGGTTAGTGATTGATTTTATCTCTATTTCTGCTTTTTGTGACTCCTCTCTTTGGCTGGAAAATGGCTGTGCGTGTTTTTGTGACTAGGCTCTGACCTAACATAATCATATGGTGTGTTTTCGCTGTAAAGCCTTTTTGAAATTGGACACGATGGGTAGATTAACAAGAAGTGTATTGCACTTGTGAATGTATGAAAGTTACATATTTCAAAAAAATATTTTTGAATTTCGCTCTGCCTTTTCAGTGGAATGTTGTCGAGGGGTTCCGAAGTTGTTTAAGGTATACAGTGTTTGTTCATATTTACTGTTTACAAACATTGGAGTAAAAAAAAGCTCATATTTTGAATTCTGATGGGATACGACAGTTGAACTAAGCTCAATGGATACATATCATTAATATATAACTCCAAAAATGGATTTAGCAATGGAATATCTCTGATTCTCAACAGGTGTATTTTTCCTTTTCCCCTCAGGTCCAGAACACTTACAGCACAACCTACAGTTACAGCGCGCCTCATCACATGAGCTTTATGCCACAAAACTCCCCCCAAATATCCATCCACCCACAAGCATCCTGATGTGTTTGCATAACACAAAGCCTCTTTGACAAAAACCCCTGCAGGTCTCCAGACTAACCATACGGGTCTTGACAGATTCAGACCTGCTTTACATGTAGATGTTTCTAGAAGTGCTTTTGAGGCTGTTGCACAACTCTTCCAACCCAAACTTGTACTTCCAGAAATGAACACGAGTTGAAAGGAGGACGGGACTTATCTAAGTGGAGAGGAAAGACTCAACCACCCATGATACATCTGTGATGTCCATGCCACCCTGTTCTCTGCTGGCAATGGGCAAGAGCATGGTGGCAAAGTGCGCCGGGAGAATAAAACACACATAAAACGCACTGAGAAAGAAAGCACAGCGGCTGTTTAGAGGAGAGGGGGGAGTGAGAGAGCAAGAGAAAAAGAGAGAGAGAGAAAGAGAGAGGGGGGAGGTAAAGTGAGTAAGAGAGACTAAGCTGTCTGATACTGCTGTTATGATGTGGCCCTTTCTGGGTGTAGATCGTGGCTTCCCCCTCTCTCACTCTCTCCTACACCCAGGTTCTGTTATCTCAGGTCGTAAATTCCTGGCTGAGACTCTCTCCCCCATTTCATTCAGAGAGAGACCACAGAGTAAACAAAGGATTTCACATGGCCGAACTTCTAAATCCCCAAAATGGGAAAATTAAACTACATGTCCACTTGTGAGAATGTGGGAAGGGTCCGTGGACACTTAAGGGACAGTTATGTTGAGTGTGTTTCATTTGGTGACCTCACGAAGGACAGGAAACACGCATAACTATATCTCTGAATGTGTACATTTCTCAATTATGGTGTTTGCATCTAATTGTTGTATAAAATTAATGAGTAAAGATGAAACTATTTGTGAAATGATGTAATGTGATGTTAAACCTTTAATTTTGAGAGAATTGTATTCCCTGTAAAGTTTAACTAGTCAGCGGCCACGCCCCCTGAGCACAGACTTAATCAGGCGCGTCATGGAACCGCACCCTTCTACTGTTACGAATAAAAGCCCCTCCTAAAACAATCCTCTTCAGACTAAGCAAACCCACAATGGGAGCTGTGATTGCGAATAGTTAAGTACCAAAAGTAGAAAACTATACCACGTGGAGCATTGGCTACACGGCTGGAAATGGTTCAACTCTGAGACTATCGAACCCTACAGAATAAGAGCAAATCTTCAATACTAATTACTGGTCTGCTGCTAGAAATGATGTAAATCTGGGATGCGAATGCCGACAACCGCCGAAACATCTATCCTAAGAATAATGGACGCCTGACATATCCATTACAACAGACACTATCAGGAGCAGCCGATAGACCCTACAACCACTCTCTGATGAACTGACTCTCCAGCAGACAGACTGACGATTCCAACAGAGAAGATCACAATGACATGTGGGAGTAATATATATTGATTGCAATTATTCCAGAATGAGTGAGCGTTCATGTGCAAAGGACTATCATTTCAATGAATATAATTATCAACTGTGTGTAGTGATCCCTTTTGTCTTTCCCGCTTCTTTCTCAGTCCACACCCACTTCCCTGCATTTCTGTGATTATTTAGTTAGTTAGTAAATAAATGATTAAGCCAATTGGTGCATGGATGATTTATAGTAAAGGCTGGGTTCATGCAGATAACCAACAATTTATGATGTTCAGATGAGACTGACGTGAGGTAAAGAATAATTAATTCATAGAAGACTAATTGATCAGATATTAAAATATCCATAGTTATATTCGGAAAATTATATCTTTGTAATCTGAAGATTTTCCATGGTGCCCCGACTTCCTAGTTAATTCAATTTACATGATTAGTTTAATCACGTAATAATAATTACAGAGAATTGATTTGATAAAATAACAGCCTTCACCTTTAATGATGCCAAAGACACGACACTGCCTTTCCACACTAAGAAATAAGAGAGGGAGAGGCAGGAGAGAGAGAGGAGAGAGTGAGGCGGAGGAGAAGCAGGGCTCAGAGACAGTAAAGAAGAGAGGAAGAGAGAATGCAGTGAGCACAAAGGGATGGAGAGGGTATGCCCCTGGAAATTGAGGGTGTAATTTAGACTTCCTTAATGTTCAGTCAAGAGGGTCAATGGTCATCTCTAGCGTAATGTTCTCAGTAAATTACATTACTACGTACCTTACTGGAATGAGTGTACAAGAATGTAGCGCAGCTTTTACATGGACTTTTATGAGGGGAATGAAGTGTACTCTGTCAGGTTGCTACACCATGCACATTCTCACACACACATAACTACTTGGCTGTGAACAAGAGCAGATCATCACTGAGGTCTCCTAACAGAACAAAAAGTAAATAAAGGCCAGTGCCAGTCTCTGAGGATAATTCAACCTATCTGTGACATCTATGTTTATTAACCACCGCAAGACATTACCTTTCCTATGTTTTCTTTCTTTTTTAAACTGATGACAGGTGACATAGTGTGACAAGCTATTTTCTCACACCACATACCTCTGGACCCCAACAACTGGCTCAAAGCACACTGACATATTTGGTGCTTGCAGAGGTCAATTTGGGCCTCACTCTCATTCTCCTCGCCTCTGCAGGGTTGTATAAGGTCAACAGGGATTCTCACACATTTAAAAGTTAGGAGCCCATCAAGGTGCAAATATATGCTTAAGGTCCAGGGTCAGCCACCTCAGATATGTTGTAAAGGACTATATGAACTCAAATTCAAATCTGACTACTGGAAGTCCCACACAATACAGTGGTGGATGCTAGCTAATTCTAATGGACAATGATAGCAAAAGACACACACATTGTCATAATGCAATATCCAACATTATCTACAACATTATCTCCTGTTAATTTGAGGCATTTTAATTCGGAAATCAATTCTTAGGCAGTTGCACAACATAGATAACAATACTGTCAAAACACCTACCCCCAATAATTTATGAACCTTGTTGCGCAAGATAGAGAACGCGTGCTTCACTTCCAGCGTTTAGAGAGAGCACTCGCGGATTACTCAATAAATGAGCGCCAGCGCTGATTCCACATGAGAAAGCGCTGCACAATAAACCAAGATGACAGTTCCATCGGAGTCATTTTACCGGCTTTTATACCGCCTCCTTTTATTCAGCACCATTTATCTAGCCGAGTTATTCAGTTCTTTTGGACTATTGTAAGCTAGTCTATGTGTGCCTACAAGGAACAATATTTACGCACACAGAAATATTTTGAGGATTTACAAAGAGACCTCCCTCACCTTCGAGAAAGCTATATGCTGTAGCGACTGTTCTGGATTGACTGGCCGCTGGTAGAATCGGGCACTGTAGCTCGCGCGCACTCACTCATATTAAGAAATGAATGAAAGCGATCACAATATGGCTAGGCTAAATTAAATGTGCATCATAACAAGCTAATGTGCATGTTTTTAAACAAACCGAAGGCGTCAAATGGGCACGCTTTCTACATTCCCATCCCAGACAAATCTGACTGGGGAATGGAGAGATGCTACAGCCTTCAGTCCTTCACTCCAGCGCCTTCTTATCCAATTACACCAAAACGTGATTTGAAAAATGGAAAAACGAGTCAAATCAATCTTACCTTGGATAGGATATCCTTGTATGTATGTTTTGGCTGTAGGTTTGCGACCCAGAACTGAAACATGCACCTCTCACCTGGGGAATGCAGATATTGCTGCCTGTTCCTACGAACAGTCTCGTTGTGGAATACTTTCACTGTCCTAGACCGCGCCAGCCGGCCTCTCTCATGTCTCCCAACGGAATACAGAGGAGGAGCGTGGTTATGGATGATATGGGATGAGAGAAACTGGAGGGCGTGTTCCAGACAGACAGAGACGCACCTTTTCTCAGTTATGGAAATCGTTGTTTTCTTTTTTCTTTTGGTTCACCTGAGACGGCCCCTTTCCGGATGCCATCCTTATTTTTTTTTGATGATGGTCAGCAACAAAAGAGAGGCTTCAGCACAGGTCACTGTATAACCAAACACATTGGTTGTGAACTGAATTGTATGGATATTGGACACAGATAAACAACCAACCACAGGTGATCTTCAGGTTTTCTTCTGCAAGTACCAGCCCACATCTAAACACTCACCACTGAAAACCAGTTGAGTGGTCCCATGAATGCCTTATTTTTCATTCAGAAGGAAGCTCACACATCTCCAAGACATGTTCTATCAATTACTGAATGGACACTTCATTATAGAACATGAGAAGTTGACATTTAGTACTTAAATGTGCTACACATAGGATTTATTTTTAATTTTGCATTGTAATTTCACAAAATGTTCATAATATATATGCAGTAATAGTGGAATGATAGTGTTTCACAGTGTTGTGATTGGCTGTGATATTCGCCTACTGATTTCTCCTGCCAAAGCAGCATCTGCTGTCAAAATGGGAAAGCTGTTCTGACTTTGGGGCTGTGTTATCTAGTGGAAATAGTTTTTTACACTGTTCGCTCAATTTCAGTTTATGTGAGAAAGCAAGAGCTTAATAGTGTAGGGAATCATTGTACTATCGAAATCGCTGTGAAATATCTTGCAATTCACCTAGCATTAGGCTGCATTCAAAACAAATGCAAAAAAATCTAACAAATCCTATGTGTATCACCTTTAAGGTTGCCAAGGAGCAAGCCTCCATCCATCTGACTCCACCCATCCCAACAGGTTAGGCCTGGCTCGCAGTCGGCATTCCAATTCATCCCAAAAGTGTTCTATGTGGTTGAGGTCAGGGCTCTGTACAGGCCAGTCAAGTTCTTGCACACCGATCTCGACAAACCATTTCTGTATGGACTTCGCTTTGTGCACGGGGCATTGTCATGCTGAAACGGGAAAAGGCATTCCCCAGACTGTTTCCACAAAGGTGTAAGCACAGAATTGTCTAGAATGTCATTGTATGCTGTAGCGTTAAGATTTCCCTTCACTAGAACAAAGGGTTCTTAGCCCGAACCATGAAAAACAGCCCCAGACCATTATTTCTACTCCACCAAACTATACAGTTGGCACTATGCAACTGCTCAGCCTCCGTCCACAAGGTACTACAGAGGGTAATGCGTACGGCCCAGTACATGACTGTGGCCAAGCTTCCTGCCATCCAGGACCTCTATACCAGGCGGTGTCAGAGGAAGACCCTAAAAATGGCCAAAGACTCCAGCCACCCTAGTCATATACAGTTCTCTCTGCTTCTACATGGCAAGCATTTCACTGTAAGGTCTACAACTGTTATATTCGGCGCATGTGACAAATAACATTTGATTTGATGCATTGGGGCAGGTAGCTTTCTCCTGACATCCGCCAAACCCAGATTCGTCCGTCGGACTGCCAGATGGTGAAGCGTAATTCATCACTCCAGAGAACGCGTTCCCACTGCTCCAGAGTCCAATGGCCCGTGCGCTTTACACCACTCTAGCCCACGCTTGGCATTGCACATGGTGATCTTAGGCTTGTATGTGGCTGCTTGGCCATGGAAACCAATTTCATGAAGCTCCTGACGAACAGTTCTTGTGCTGACGTTGTTTCCAGAGGCAGTTTGGAACTCGGGTTGTGAGTGTTGCAACCGAGGACAGACGATTTTTACACACTATGCGCTTGTATGGCCTATTACTTCGCAGCTGAGCCGTTGTTGCTCCTAGACGTTTCCACTTCACAATAACAGCACGTACAGTTGACTGGGGCAGCTCAAGTAGAGCAGACATTTGACGAACTCACTAGTTGGAAAGGTGGCCTCCTATGACGGTGCCACGTTGAAAGTCACTGAGCTCTTCAGTAAGGTAATTCTACTGCAAATGTTTGTCTATGGAGATTGCATGGCTATGTGCTCGATTTTATACACCTGTCAGCAACCAGTGTGGCTGAAATAGCCAAATCCACTAATTTGAAGGGGTGTCCACATACTGTTGGATATATTGTGTATTAATTTCAAATGTTTTTTTATTTTGGGATTTTAATTTAAAATCACTTCCTGAATTGACTTCTTTCAATTCTAATTAACCCCAGCCCTTAGGGTCACTGTGGCTATAAGGAGGATGAGACACACAGCCCCAGTGTGTGTGTGTGTGTGTGTGTGTGTGTGTGTGTGTGTGAGAACCGGCTCCGCTCCTCAGTACTACAACAGGAGCCAGCAGAGAAAACAAGGTGACAGATGAAAGGATAAGGAAAGAATGGGAGTGTTTCACTGCTCTGATGCAAGCCTCACCTCATTTAACACATTTCGTTACACAGAGAGGCAGCTGTCGCCTATGGAGAGACAGAGAATAGATGTTCCCCTTTGGCCAGGAGAACAAGTAGGGAGACAGGTTTCCCTTGTATCAAAATTGAGGATCCATTGACAGGTCAATATTTCTCAGAGTAACATGTTAAAGACACATTTAATATTTGCGGTAAATGTTTGGTGACCCTTGGTCGAGTGTGAGGGAGTGACTCTAACATTCCCTGAGAGAGAGGTAAGGCACCAAACATTCATTCACACCAGATAAATGCCCAGATTTTCCTCATACATTCAGTAGACTAGGGAGTAGAGCACTGGGATGGAATCTGTTACTGTTATCTCATCCAGTAGACCCAGCCTATGGACACTACTGAGTATCAACCAGCTCTTTTTAAATGTTCTGTGTAAAGAACAGAATGTATTCTATGAAGGAAAATATACTCCATGAGAGCATCTTGTGACCGCGCCCTTCCAATAACCAATAGTCTTATAGCTATTTCCTATTTACCATGTTACACTCTCAAGCATGTCTGAACCCAGCAGGTTTAATGGACGGGGGTTATGATGACAGAAGAAAACCTGCTCTTTGTGGAAATACAAGTTGTGTCTTGACATGTTATCCCAATCAATGTTCTTAAATCCAGCTCCTCCATCACAGCTAAGAGTCTGCCTCCAGGTAGAAGAACCGGTTCAATGAGTCATGATGGGAGACATAGTTTGCTTTTACTGAGGAAAATACATCAGCCCCACCCTGGTTCTAGTTCAGCCTCTGGCTCTGCATCAGCAGGAGGGTTTGTCTGGGTTTCTCCTGCGGTGCCTCTCTCTCTAGGGCAGTGGTCACCAACCGGTAGATCGCGATCGACTGGTCGAACTACAAGCCATTCCTAGTCGATCACTAGAAATTGATCAAGTGAGATTTCCAAACTTTTAAAACCATTAAAACTAGAGACTCAAAGAATGCAGCTGCTGTTTTTATGAGTAAGTTCATGTTTCAATTGTTATTCAGCACTGTCAATACCTTGTTAAACATTTTGATAAGCTATTAAAATGCCCGTTTCCATAAGCTCGAGTTGTTATTATTTGTGCCCTGTGTCTTTTTTAATATGGAGGAATATTTCACGTTCTCTGGTCATAGGAGTAACAACATGAATTGGTGCACGAAGCAGAAGTAATGCCGTGCGACTTAAGTTTCGTCATCAGCTGGAAGAATGTGTCCCCTTTTCTCAACGGAGGGCGGGAGTGAAGAGGGGTGGTAAGTGCCAGCAGCATACCACCCTGCATACCACTGCTGGCTTGCTTTTGAAGCTAAGCAGGGTTGGTCCTGGTCAGTTCCTGGATGGGAGACCAGATGCTGCTGGAAGTGGTGTTGGAGGGCCACTCCAGCAGACACTGCCCTGCGTAGGGTGCCGTCTTTCAGATGGGACGTTAAAATGGGTGTCCTGACTCTCTGAGGTCATTAAAGATCCCATGGCACTTATCGTAAGAGTAGGGGTGTTAACCCCGGTGTCCTGGCTAAATTCCCAATCTGGCCCTCATACCATCACCTAATAATCCCCAGTTTACAATTGGCTCATTCATCCCCCTCCTTTCCACTGTAACTATTCCCCAGGTTGTTGCTGCAAATGAGAACGTGTTCTCAATCAACTTCCCTGATAAAAAAAATAAATTTAAAAAATCAGTTAGTTTAAGTCGCGTGAGAGGCAGCCTCACCACTGCTCCCTCCATCCCCCAGTCTGACCATCAGATGCAGGCCATCAGTCCAGTAAAAGAAGCACATTATTATACTCACTTAGCTGTGCCTCACAAGTAATACAACACATCATCTATTACCAGTGTGATCATGTTCCTACAGTTTTGAAATAGTTTCAAAATGGTCTGAGAAGAACAACATTGACAGGGCAAGTCAAGCTTAGCCAATATGCAGTGATAATGTATTGGGCCTGTAGCCTGCTGCACAAACCACATTGCTACATAACTGTTTTTAATTGGTTAATGTTGCATACATATGCTTGTTTTTTAAAGTCATGTTACATTTTTTTATTTTATCTGAGCGGTAGATCTTGGCTTGCATTTTGACTCAGAAAACGTTGGTGACCACTGCTCTAGGGTGTCTATTATCTCATCTACCGGTCAGCCTGCCAGAATTCCTACCCTTTCTGCATACAAATAGCTGTCAGTAAGCCTCGCTTTAGGAAAGGAATGACAATGCTGGTTTATATCGGGGCGACTCACCGGTGAGGTGGATTTTCATTCCATATATTCCGCATTTGCAGGTGCTGGTTCTTAACTCTTCTTGAACTGTACTGTTGGTTAAGGGCTTGTAAGTAAGCATTTCACGGGAAGGTCTACACTTGTATTCGGCGCATGTGACAAATTGTTTTATTTGATTTGGTAACTGTGACATTAAAAAGTGAAGATTACAGAACTCCAGAATTCTAGTCAAAATGCGCTGATTGAAAGGGCAAGAAATACCTCATCAAAATGGAATTACTTTCTCAAGTAAAGTACATTTACAAGACGTTCTCTAGTAAAGTTAAGTATGAGATAGATTTGATCAAATATCTCGTCATGTCCTTTTGCCAAAAATAATGCCAGACAAAGGTAGTTTAAGGCCAAGTGAACATGTTTGTTGTTGCTTAGCTTTGCCAGTCAGATTGTACATATCTCAAATAAAGTAGACCAGATTCGAGTGCCTGTTAAAATCGTAGGATGAATATTTGGAACAGCGTAAATAGGTTAAATAACCTATGCATGTATATATAAGAAAATGTTACGAAACGATGCAAAAAAACAAAAAGGAGTCTACAATGCTCTCTAGTGGAAACAATAAGAATGTACAATAGTCATTTTGAAATCAGTGATTTGCCTTCTTTCCTTACACAGCACTGCCCTCATGTGGTCATAAGGCAGGCGGAAATCCTGCTGTAAGTACCTCCGGGCAAATTGAGTTGTTTTCACTTGGAACAAAACAGAGGCAAACAAGACAAAACACGGAGGAACTAACCTGAACTTGTCCTATAAGAAACCTTTGTTTTTGTAGCAAAACGTTTTACTACGGTGTGCACTAATGAATGGGCACTCTGTTCACCTGCCATAAGGCCATCAACGCGGTCAGACATAAATCGGTGACAGCTCGATCCTAATTGAATACTTTACACCGTGTCAAGATTTTATTTGACAGCATTTCAGAATATCATACGGTAAACAAGATTTCTGCAAAAGTTAATATATCCATAGTGTTGCATTTCATAAAAATAGGCCGTTCACTTATAGTCTGGGACTATCCATAATAATACATTGAGTCATATTTATAATAGCGACACACCTGTACAAGGTCAATAACACGGCTAATAAGAACACTACACAGTGATACCCTGCTGCATTAGGTAGGCTCAGGGGGTTCATGTATTGTACGTGCGTCAGTCTTCAACACACTCACCGTTTTAGATATACCGATCTCTTCTGATCTGTCCATAGAAAAGTACTGATATTTGCCTCAATGGGGGACTGCTCTGACGAGAAAAAGCGGCGAACTGTGCAACGAAGGAAGGACATTCTTCCTGGTCTCTAGTCTACACAGAAGTCATGATAGGCTTAGTGATGAAGGTGCAGTATACAGTCAGGACTGGCCAGACACTATAGGAACGGTTGTGTGTGGGGTGAACACAGTGGCACTGTTCAAATGAATCCTTTCTTGAAGTAACCAGTGACACTTACATGAATGAACATGTACCTGCTTTACATTATTATATATTTATTTATTGTCATTTAACAGATGCTCTTATCCAGAGCAATTGGAGTGAAGTGCCTTGCTCAAGGGAAGATTTTCCACTTATTCAGCTCGGGATTCAAACCAGCAACCTTTCAGTTACTGGCCCAATGCTCTGAACATCTAGGCTACCTGCTGCCTACTTACTTGAAGTAACCATTGTTCTTACAAGAACGTTAGGAAAGAGAGAAGGAAGAGAGGAAGGATGCATTGTTAAAGTATTCAAACAGGCCCAGACAGCAGCTGAGCCACAGACTCCTGTCTACTCAGGGTCAGTTCCCCAGCACAATTTATATGGCAATTCTCTGAACCACTTTGTGCTTTAAAGAAATATATTTTCCTCTCATAAATAGAGATTCCAATGGGCTCAGCGCATCACTCACCTCTCTCGTAATTACTGCTATTCTGAAAGACTGTCTGCATTTCTTCTACCCGAGGGGGACAGCTTTGTTCTGCCAATGTCATCCTCTCTTTGCTGGATTGTTAGCTCGACACACTGCAAATTACCACTCAAAAAATCAGATGTCTGCAGGAACTATAGGGGACACATTCGGATTGCTCCTTAATGACTTTTCTTTTATCGCCAAGAATGATTCTTGTGTCTGTCAATGATCATAATGTCTAGATGATTGTAGCCTCTCCACATCTCCATGTATAGTATACTAGTTATCAGAGTGACAGATGAATTAGCTTCTGTGAGTCCCAGGGCCAGAGAGAGGGTTTGAGAGAGTTTTAAAAACTAAAAAAACTCTACCTTAGTCATCGGATGACAAGGCGGTTCTGAGGGACGCGCGTGTGTGTGTTACTGTGTGTGTCTTAACTGTGTGTGTGTGTGTGTGTGTGTGTGTGTGTGTGTGTAAACTGGTAATGGTTGGACAGAGCCACTGACAGAGCCTCCACTGTCTAGAGCTCCGAAGTTAATTGGGCCACAATCTGGTAGAGAGAGATGTGTATATATATATTTTAACGTCACTGACTATGTAGACACTTAGAGACTAAACAAACGTTGAAATGAATATCCAGACAGTTGTCAGTTGTAATGTATACATATGCGTCTTTGGGAGATAAACGTGTTTCATGTGTTGTGTAAATGAACAGCGGTAAGTGAAGCACAGAGCATTAAACACATTTAAGTGATGAATGAGCTCGTGACAAATGGCAATGTTTCTCTCTCTCTCTGATCCCCACCAGAAATACTAGTGTAGTTTCCTGCTTTCATACCCTTGCCATATTTTCACCCAAACACGTAATTCTGTGTAGCTACAGCTTGATTACACCATCTGTTAAAGATGTTCTGTCTAGACGTTTCGATATCTGACAATGAGATACCAACAGAACCCCAAAAAGTTGTGGAACTAACTTCAATCTGTAAGGAAATGGAAAGATTTGCTGTTTTCTGACCAAATAAATACTGTGGGGTCTGTAAATACAGTGAACAAATTTCAACAATCAGATATAAAACCATGAATGTCCGTCATGGCACAGATGTATATGAATATTGGGACATTGGTATTGACTGTACGGTAGCAGCCTGGATTGAACCACATCAGTCTAGAGTGTTCTAGGTTCTTTAAGTCCATAACAGACCTCTCTGTCCGTCGGTCCCTGATCGTAAGGCACTCTGCCCCGATATCCCATGAGCCTTCACTCTCACCACATTGTCCACCAGACAAACCTCAGCAAATTGCTTTGTTCGCGAAGCACAGTGAGGGGGAAATGTATCTCCTGTGACCCAACCGTTGATGATTCAAGCACGAACAGCCCTTAGAGTCCACTGCAGTCTCGTAGAATGGGTCCACACAGACTAGAAATGCAATATTATAGTGGATTTGTGGCTGTGGAGTCATAAGGGAGTGTTGAAAAACGGTGTTGTGTTCCTTCACTCGTCTAGCTTATGAGGCGTCTCAGAGCTACCATTGGCCCGACTAGGTATGCATTAGAGATGATCACGTCCCACATATTAATACTCATCATATAATAGATTTATTTCTATACCGTTTGATAGATTCCTCGGGATAGCTTCTTCAGTCTTGTACAGTCTCTTATTTAAGGCAAAGTCCCATTAATGCGTATACTCTTTTTCTAGTTCTGGTTTTCATTCTCTCTTTTCAAAATACACAAAAACAGGCAACCCCTCTTCAACATTCCTTTCATAAAATAGACTTCATTGTATAAAAAAAAACTGCAGTGTCACAGTCAACCAATCGGTGAGTGGTTCAATTTGCATGTACGTCCTGGACTGGAGTGCTGTGGGGATTTGAGCACTTCCAAAGGAAGTTCCTGTATTCGGACCCCTTAACACTGCTCAAGGATCCAGTCACGCTACACACATTCTGCTTGGTTTCTTCTTGTTTTTAATTTTGAAGTGGATGCTTTCCAGTTCTTAAGGTGGTCGGTGTAAAATATCTCTCAAAATAATTTAGAGTACAATATAAATAAAAATGGTTCTCTAAAAACGCATGGAGGAACCCCCCTCTACATCTGAGGTCTAGAGGGTGGGGTGGGGGAGGCAGGGTGAGGGGAGCCAATGAAGGGGCTAGCCAGGCTTAGGTAGCCCGGCCTGGGGGTCTGGTAGTGGGTATACTCCAAGGTGTTATCTGCTCACAGTGGACGTGCCCGAGCGCAGGGTGCTGGGCAGCTTGTCAGAGCCGGGGATCTTCCAGGGCCCAGGGGACACAGTGGCCTTCCTACCCGCTGCCGTGCTGCCGCTGCTGGTGCTCTTGTTGGGGCGGCAGGGCCGGGTCTCTCCAGGGCCTCTCTCTGCCTCTCTGGGCCTGGGCTTCTCCTGCCCCGGCTCCCCCTGATGCCCGACACTAACGTCTGGGTGACTGCTGCTGCCGCTCTGAGTACCACCACCGCTGCTGCCGTTCCCGTTAGAGTTTGTGTATGAGGGCTTGGAGCCTTTCGTCGGGGACTGTGTGGGTTCTCTTTTCCCCTGGGACGTGCTGCTGCTCTCCCCAGCTATCCTCTCCTTAGACCTCCCCCTGGAGGAGCTTTTGGGCTCCCCTCCCCCAGGTAGCAGCTCATCCCTCCCCACCGGCCCTCCCTCTTTGGGGCAGCTCCCTCTGCGGGTGGACCTGCCACCTTCCTTCTGCTTGGCCCTCCCATTACTGCAACCACTCCCACTGGGCCGGTCCCGGTCCCTCCTCCCGTGACCGGTCTGGTCCGGATTTTGCGGCTCGGTCGGGGCCTTCCGGGGGCTCTGGGAGCGATGCGCCTTCCTGCTCTCTTGCACCGCCGGCTCCCGCGGGACCTCCTGCGGTGGCAGGTGAGCCAGGTCGGGGCCTGGGGGCTGCTGGGACGGGGTCAGATGAGATGAGGGCGATGGCATGGTCAGAGTGTCTGGGGGCAGGGCTACTTCCGACAGACTTGGGGAGGCTGAAGGGCGTGCATCCCAGGGGGAGGTACTGTCTGCTGGGGCACAAACACACAGTTAGACATGGGAAAGGATAGTCTTAACAGTCAGGGGCGAATCCTACCTTCCATTTACTTAGTCATGCATGGATGTCAATGGGAGACTGAGTGAAAAGTTGACTTAAGTGGAAGTTTGCCCTATAGAGATATATCTATGAATCTATAGATTTATCCAAACAACACACACCAAGCCAAAAAACATGCTTCTAGTCTACATGGATGACAGCATCCATATTATAGCAATCACAACAATCAAACCCAGTCTTTGTGGTATGGGCTGCAAGTGAAATATCACTTCACTCCTATAAGTCACACACTGCAAGTTCACTTTTAGGCAGCACACATCTCAGTTCCCTAGCTCCCTTTAAAGCCTCAGCACTTCTAAGAAGCGGGCAGAGAAATCGAAAACAGGTTTATTAATGGAATGGATGATATGCTGAATCAGGCGGTGCATTCACCCTGGCTCGGGAGAGAAAACCTGCGGGTTCGAGACTCCCCACCGGTGCTCTGGGCTGAGTAACCACGGTAGTGGCTAAACCTACAGGGCTCTACCTTCTCCTCAGAGGCTGCTGCAGCTCACAAGGCCTGTTAGCTTCTCTCTCTGCATCGCTGAGCTAGCAGTCCCAGGGTAATCATTCATTACAAACAGGCAGGCAGGGGGGAAGTCACCAGGGAGGCTAGCGCCAATCGTCTAACTAGCAGGGGGAAAGAGGGAGGCTAGGCTAGTTCCATGAGGCCTCATTACAGACTAGATGGACTCCCAGACCAGCTAGGAAGGTCTGATGTTTGGAGAGAGCTCAGTGGGCAGGTTCACAGTCAATGCAGGTGCCTGTTGCGCTCTGAAACCCTGGACTATTCACACCAGCTCATTCCGCTACCCATCAGCCACTGCTTGGTGTATTGAAGTGATGACCTGTCTCCCGTGGAGGCTGTGTGGCCCAATAGGATTGTGAGAGGGAGTATGTGTGCTGAGCTAATGCCTGCTGTCACCTTGGATACGGCTCTGTTCGTTCTGAGGGGTGAGGGCCCTGCTGCCCAGCTAGCTGACTGGATCTGACCTTAATACAACCTCCATACTCTAGTACTCTGTATGAGGGGACAAATGGACACATGCTCTAATACATCCACACAATACACAGCATGCCCACGTCCACATACTCACAAACGTCATGCACGCGCACACACACAGTATTATATTATGTGGTACTAAATGTGGCAACCGTCTTTTATTCAACTTCATTATTTCATCAGGATGCAGTTTTTATAAGCTTTGAATTCGTTTTCCTCTGCAAAGTACTGTATAAACTAGCTGAAAATACAGAGCCGCTTTGCAAAATGTAGTTCAATAACCCCGAAGCAGCGCATCAAACATAAATACTACATCCTCTCAGTATACAGATAAACCTAGGCCTGTAAAAACATCTACGTATCCACACAATCCCCCACATCCATGTTACAAATGGCTATTCCACTTTTATGTGACTGCTCTGCCCAGAACACACAGGTTGATAGTTGATATGAAAAGTGACGCTGGTGATTTAATATGGCGTCCTCTGGCTGACAGTGTAATGGGCTCATGGTGCGTATTTCACAGCTTTATGTCACCCGCGGGCAGGTAATAGAAAAAAGTCTTTCTAATGGAGGAAAGGGGGGAGAGAGAGGGAGGGGGAGAGAGAGGGAGGGAGGGAGAGAGAGGGAGGGAAAGAGACAGAAATACATAACAAAAAAATCTCTGTCATAAATGGCCGGGAGAGTCTCCAACTGGGAGTGGTAGTCAGAAGTCGCCTAGCGACGAAGAAGGAGACAGACAATACTATTTCCTGTGTTTAAAGACCCTGGTCACCTGCCAAAGCTAAGTGCTGATGACTTTATTTCACAGTGGAGGCCTTGGCTGGCTGTGGAAGAGTCATGTGCAGTGCTAGCCTCAGCGCTAACTCACTACCCACAGGCCGGGAGTGTGACTCTCTGTTACAGAGGCCATGGGAGAGTCTGACACATCACGATTTATTACCAAGAGGGCCGCTAGGTGCTGTCATTCCCTGAGGTGCTGGGGACATAAATGTCTGTTAGGGGCCTCAGCGTGCACCATGGTGGGATTTTATCACAGGAAATAGTCTGCCTATATATTTCTGACTAATCTATCTAGACGATAGTGTTTGTCAGTTTCGCTATTTTGTAAAAGTTGGTCCATGGATCTTTCTAAATGTGTAATATGTATTTATTGTGTGTACATACAGTATAATAATTCCATTGGGCTGGCCTGATGACCACGTGGACATATTCTGCGTTCAAAACACCTGGGAACTTGGAAATCTCAGACATAAGTGTGTTCAAGACAACTGGGAACTCAGGGGAAAAAACTAACTCCGACTGGGAAAATAGTTTTGAACGGTCAAACTCTGACATCTTCATAAAGCTCAGAGTTTCCGACCTGAAGATCAGTGAAGTGATGATTTGACCTCGCCCCCCCAGTTGTCTTGAAAGCCCCAATAGCTGGGGAACTAATGTAGGTTGATGTCACTGAGATTGAAGTGGAGAGGAGGAGCCAGTGTGTTCTGACCAGGAAGTCACAGCTGCAACCCACGGCATGGGCACACAAAACCACACCACAAACCACGACACCAAGTAGAATTAGACTGGAACATGCAGATCGTCACAAACCGTGTCTTTAGAGTGGCCCATTAGGAAGAAATAGGGGGAGCCATGCTTGTCACTTTTCATGCACATGGAGAGACTGGAAGGTACCATTCCTAAGGAAAGGGGAGTAACAACCTATACCAGTCATTAGGGTTAAACCAGATGCCTTGAAAGGAAGAGTTACACTATTGTTAGTCAAGAGAAAGACAAGTTTATCAGTGTTAAAGTATTAAGTAGAGAGAAAGACATTGCTATGGATGTAGAAAATATAACTACATTAGAAGATAGGCATGCCAGACATAAGCAGAGTTATAGTTATGAGTTGATGTTTTATAGTTGATGTTTTTTGTAATTCTTACCACCTTTTTCAACCCAAATTAGTGATTGCGAAATTGTCTCATCGCGGCAACTCCCCAACAGGCTCGGGAGAGGCGAAGGTCGAGTCATGCATCCTCTGAAACATGACCCGCCAAACCGCACTTCTTAACACCTGCCCGCTTAACCCGGAAGTCAGCCTCGCCAATGTGTCGGAGGAAACACCGTTCACCCGCAGGCGCCCAGTCCGCCACAAGAAGTTGCTAGAGCACGAAAGCCAAGTAAAGCCCCCCCGGCCAAACCCTCCCCCAACCCGGACGACGCTGGGCCAATTGTGCGTCACCCTATGGGACTCCCAAGGCTGTGGTGTCGCAACACTCCAATGCAGTGCTTTAGACTGCTGCGCCACTCGGGAGGCCCGAGTAAAGAATCATCTATAGACGTAATCATTTTAGAAATGCGTGTGACTTTTAAAATGTGATTATAGTGTTACTGGAATCAGATGAGATTAGAAGGTCAGCAGGTGGATTTGAGTGTGTTACAGCTGCATTAGCCTTTGGTCTGGGGAGGGGTAAACAACAGGGTTCGAGGGACAGAATGGAAACCCACCATACTCTGGGACCTGCCCTGTGCCTCTCTTCAGGAGCAGACGCACCCGCCGGCCCCCTGACTTGATGAGCTCGATGGCCCGGGCGTGGGTCATGTCCCTGGTGGTGTCCCCATTGATCTCAATGATCTGGTCCCCTACCTGGAGAGGAGGAGAGACAACACAGTGAGAGAGAGAGAGTGAGAGAGAGAGAGAGGGAGCAATACTGTAGATAGATAGTGTGTGTGTGTGTGTGTATGTGTCCCCCCCCCGCTGTGTGTGTGTGTGCAAGCAGGTGTGTGTATGTGCATGAAATCCTGTTGCCATGCAGAAACTGCACAGACAATAAATAGACAATAGACCACTGTGACAGTAACCTCTAAATCACCAACCCACTGAGCAACCTGTGTTACATAAACATGCGTTACATTGCGTGACAAGTTCACACCAATTCCCTGATTAGATGAACAAATTATGGAAGAACGCTGGCACACACTGCCGCAACCCCCAACGCAATTATTTCTTGGCAGGCCTCGGAGATAAGCACACACACTACGTATTAAAGCACAAAATTAATAAGGCACATTTATTGTGGATCACAATTTATTAGGATCAATGTGTATCTATAAATCATAGTGGTGCAAAGGGATCAGAGCGGCCAGTGTAAAGCGCTAATCAGAATTAGCACTCATGAATATGAATGTGGTGTCAGTTGTCATTAATTCCTGCAGCCCGTTTTTATAATGTCATTTAGATTGAATTATGGACTCGTCCCTGCAGGGGGGTTGAGACTAAAGAGGATACCCTCCTGAATACCAATGTCCTGGGCGTTGTTCATTACGTACCAAATGGAAGAAACTAGACTGAAACAGGGAGGGAGTACCTGAATCCGTCCAATAAGAAACAATTGTTTTAGCTTTCCGTTGCAAAACGTATTCCTAATGAATATGACCCAGGACATTAGTAGCTGAAGACCTGGTAGAAACCTATTCATTTCACTAAGTAGACTACACCTCCCTTCCAGCACTACAGTGAAAAGGTTGTGACCTCTCTATGACTACAACATCAAGGTCGGAGGCCGATTGTATAGGCATATCCCCTGAAGGATCTCACTAACACAATACCTTCACTTGGGAATGGGACCAGTGCCCTCTTGACTGATAGTGTAGGAGACCACGTGCTGCGGCGCCAAATGTATAAACCAATTACTGTAACAAATGGAAAAGTCATCGGCTAACAGTGGAAGTAATTTGAAAGTGAGAGGAGAGAGAATCCGCCCGGCAACAGAGAGAGAGAAGGGGAGTCATTAAGTGTTATTAGGCTCATCTGAGCGGAGCTGGGCTGCCCGTCCATCTACACCTTCTGACAGTTAGTGAATGGCAGAGGCCGGCCTGAGTCATTCCCCTTTAAATGGATGGGAAGTGACTGGGTGTGGATGGGAGAATTGAACACCAAGCCAACAGCAGTAGTATGACCTCCAGATGAAGCATGGTTATCCTTGGATTGTCTCTCCTCTAGATGCTATCTCGAGTCCAGCCAAGCTTACTAAGGCTGTGTCTGAAACAGCACCCTATTGCCTATATAGTGCACTTTTGACCAGAGCCTGAGCCTTGGTGGTGTAACAAGTAGTATACTATATAGCCAGCCGGCCGGCCCAGTTCATTTCAACAGCAGTGTTAGATGATCCTACCTTTCCCCCTCGACCATTCATCTCCCCATGATCAGAGTTCAAACTGGGCCTGTGTGTGGCGGACTGCAGAGTTTGAGTGGGCCTTTTAAAGCTGTGATTACTGAAGGATAAATCACGATACCGGCCCGGGCGTAGAAGAGAGAGAACAGGACCGCTAGCTATCCCTCATCCCCAGGCGATGGGTTTGGGCCTGGGCCCGCCGAGCTGCATTTACCTCGCCGTGACGGAGTGAGAGTAATATCCCTACGGGCCGCTTCACACACATTATCTCCGACAGGTTCATTACAGATAAGGAATGCACAGCGATGACGCTATTGGCCCACACTAGGGAGATTGGGCAGAGAGAAAAGTGTGACGGGTAGGAGACGATCAAGATACTTTAGGAGATATAGAAAAACTGCGATGACAGACTTGTAATGTACTCTTTGATATCGGAAAAGTAAAGTGAGATTTCTGTATCTTTTACGCCATAAAGTGGTCAGAGTCACTCTGGATGAACATAGCAGGCTACAAGAACATATACAGCTGTTGAGAGAGAGTGACTCATACTTTGACAGAGGTGATGGAAGGAAGGTGTGAACTTGGGGAAAAACTAAAAGCTTGGCACGCTCTGCATCTTTTTACAAAGAGTACTAACGTTACATTTGAACTTCTTTTTTTGTGTTAAACAGATGGTGACCGGCAGACTGTCCCTGGAGAGAACATTACGAAACGGACAAACGTGAAAACTACTCATGGTAAAAGCAGCCACCCTTTAATTATTCATCTGAATGTTTATAGTACCTAATGTATTATTGACTAGACTAGGGAAACGTTTCTGCTGCCAGTAAACCCACTAACCCAGCAGGTGTCAAAACATCCCAAATCCTTCACACACTCAGCCACACTGCATTAGCAGATTATTTTCTTACAGGGCTTAAAATGGAAATTTGCTGCCAAGATAATCATCAGACAATTATAACTAGCAAAGATTTATTATTAATATCCCACTAAACCAGCGTTGGGAGAGAAGCTACTGTAAGTATGATGAGGGGAAGTGTTAGTTCAGCACAGGATGTGACATCGTCATCAGCCTACCCTCATCCTCCCGTTGCGGATGGCGGGTCCGTCCTCGGCCAGTCGCAGGACAAACAGGTCCATCTTGTACTCCCTCCCTCCACGGATACTGAAGCCAAACCCCTTCACACTCTTCTCCAGCTCCACGGTGAAGAAGTCAAAGTCCTGGAGAAGGAGCAGGACACATTCAGACAACGGGCAGTAAGAACCAGGGAGGAGGGGAAGGAGCAGGACACATTCAGACAACATGCAGTAAGAACCAGGGAGGAGGGGAAGGAGCAGGACACATTCAGACAACATGCAGTAAGAACCAGGGAGGAGGGGAAGGAGCAGGACACATTCAGACAACATGCAGTAAGAACCAGGGAGGAGGGGAAGGAGCAGGACACATTCAGACAACATGCAGTAAGAACCAGGGAGGAGGGGAAGGAACAGGGCACATTCAGACAACAGGCAGTAAGAACCAGGGAGGAGGGGAAGGAACAGGGCACATTCAGACAACATGCAGTAAGAACCAGGGAGGAGAACAGGGCCATTCAGACAACAGGCAGTAAGAACCAGGGAGGAGGGAAGGAACAGGGCACATTCAGACAACAGGCAGTAAGAACCAGGGAGGAGGGGAAGGAACAGGGCACATTCAGACAACATGGAACCAGGGAGGAGGGGAAGGAGCAGGACATTCAGACAACATGCAGTAAGAACCAGGGAGGAGGGGAAGGAGCAGGACACATTCAGACAACATGCAGTAAGAACCAGGGAGGAGGGGAAGGAACAGGGCACATTCAGACAACAGGCAGTAAGAACCAGGGAGGAGGGGAAGGAACAGGGCACATTCAGACAACATGCAGTAAGAACCAGGGAGGAGGGGAAGGAACAGGGCACATTCAGACAACATGCAGTAAGAACCAGGGAGGAGGGGAAGGAGCAGGACACATTCAGACAACAGGCAGTAAGAACCAGGGAGGAGGGGAAGGAGCAGGACACATTCAGACAACAGGCAGTAAGAACCAGGGAGGAGGGGAAGGAGCAGGACACATTCAGACAACCAGGGAGCAGGACACATTCAGAGAACCAGGGAGGAGGGGAAGGAGCAGGACACATTCAGACAACAGGCAGTAAGAACCAGGGAGGAGGGGAAGGGCAGGAAGACAACAGGCAGTAAGAACCAGGGAGGAGGGAAAGGAGCAGGACACATTCAGACAACGGGCACTAAGAACCAGGGAGGAGGGGAAGGAGCAGGACACATTCAGACAACAGGCAGTAAGAACCAGGGAGGAGGGGAAGGAGCAGGACACATTCAGACAATATCAGTCACCATCACAAAAGCTAATGGCCATGTGTATTACTATAGCCTGGTTAAACCAGACTGAATGCTGCACACACCATTGTTTAACTCAGTGCAGCGTTCAGTCTCGTTTAACCCTGATAGAATTACCACATCTTCTTCGTTAACCTCTCTACCTGAACTACTATTTCTTGCTTGTCAATGACCATGTATTTCAGTTGAATGTATTTATTTTATTTTAATTGAACCTTTATTTAACTAGGCAAGTCAGTTAAGAACAAATTCTTATTTACAATGACGGCCTACACTGGCCAAACTCGTACAACGTTGGGCCAATTGTGCACCGCCCTGTGGGATTCCCAAACCCCGCTGGTTGTGATACAGTCTGGATACGAAACAGGTCAATCAGCGTCTGTTGGAGACGCCCCACCTCTTTCAGCACTGAGAATCCTTCTCACCCCCTTAAAAGATTTAGATGCACTATTGTAAAGTGGCCGTTCCACTGGATGTCTTAAGCGTCTGCTAAATTACTTAAATGTAAATGTAAAGTGTTTTAGACTGCTGCGCCACTTGGGAGCCCCATTTTGACAGCTTTACATACTTAAAATAAAAGTAACGTAAAGTAAAAATACAATTTAAGTTAGCAGACATCCCAGGTCAATATTGTATTGATGAGTAAAGTATCTAACCTGGTATACTTGTGGCATCTGTGGCTGGATCTGTCTGTAGTCGTGGGGCACAGGCATAGGGAAGTGCCTGGGGTCAGTGGACAGCTGTCTGTAGTCCATCAGAGGAGGGTGTCTGTAGTCCAGGGTGGGTGGCTGGCGGTAGTCTGCTACAGGAGGGTGTCTGTAGTCCAACGGGGGCTGTCTGTAGTCTGTGAATGGAGGCTGTCGGATGTCCGGTTTCACATCCTGCCTCGCTTTCACCTCTGACCTGTAACTAACCAACCAATCAAGTTAAAGGGACATTTCCCACTGGGCATAAACTGGTTGAATCAACGTTGTTACAACGTAATTTGTCAATGTATTGTGACAAGGAATATACAAGGAAAATACATTGGATTTGAAAAAAGTAATCAATGTTTTGAGGGTGAAATTTCAACCACGTAGATGAAGTTGTCACGGTAACCACATTTCAACATAGGTTTGTCTTTGTTGAATTTGTACCTTAAAAACAGCATCAGATCTTCAAAACAATAGGCTGGGCAGCACCTCCTACTGGAGAATTGGTATATCTACAGCTACCCTTTAGTCTCCCATCCCAGGTTTTAACCAAGCCCCACCCTGCTTAGATATGATATTTGTCAGTGACTACTACCCTGATGCTATCTTGAGAATAATTTTTTGAGATGTCACTTAAAAACTAAATAGATTTGCTGTTGCTATCAAAGTCATTCCAAAAGGAAGGTTTCACAGAGCAAATTAAATGTGACCATACTTTATCACTCATATAAGGTCAATGAGACTATTTTGGCCTATATAGCATTTGCAAAGTCATCGACAGCCATTGTTTCAATTCAAGCCAGAATTCAACTAAAAATAGACAATACAATAGGCCCAGGGTTTCAAGCTTTGATTCATTTCAAATGTAATGATATTTAGTTATATTGAATTGTGTTCAGTTGTCAACCCACCAAATAACAACATTTGAAGGAAATGTAATTCTTCTGCTTGGATACTTCCACCTGTAATACTGACTTACTCTGGCTTTAATTACAGTTTGTCTCCAAATTCATATTTGATATGTTGGATTCACGTCTCCATCGCAACAAAATACGTAAGTCAACACAACAATCTAAGTTAAATAATAGAAATAAATCAAATCCAACTTTATTTAAAGTGCATTTAAAGTTTGATATGATTTAGTCCTATTCTTTAACTTTGATTGTTATGTTGAAAATCAAACACAATTCAATGTTTGAAATACAATAAACAATGAATAGCATATTAACTTGTTGACAAGTTTAACCAGTTGGATTCATGTCTCTAACTCAACCAAAAATACAAGTTCAAGAATGGGATTAAGCCAGTGGCTCAGATGGAACTATGCAATCAGTAGATACATCTCATTTAAAATGTTGATATTTGGTTGCTTTGTCAACCAAACACAATTTAATATAGCCTAAATTAAGGCTATCGTACAAACTAATGTAACATTCAACTATAAAACGAGTAACACATCCATGGTCACCTTAAGGTTGAGTAATTATAAAATCATTATTATAAAGCATGCATGAATAGGTCGTCGCAGGTCTCTGGAGATCTTCACTGTTGCTGTAATAATCTGTGCAGAA
This sequence comes from Oncorhynchus nerka, assembly GCF_034236695.1. Taxonomy (NCBI): domain Eukaryota; kingdom Metazoa; phylum Chordata; class Actinopteri; order Salmoniformes; family Salmonidae; genus Oncorhynchus; species Oncorhynchus nerka. The sequence continues at coordinate 24,287,729 of NC_088403.1, read as the reverse complement.
TCTTGAACAGCATTGATCTCTGCACCATGCACTTTTAATGTAATCTCAACCGCAATCCAGGTCATTTGGTTCTCTATTAGATGAAACACAGTGATAACACATTAATCTGTTGTATAAATAAACTAAATATCTGGCATTGTATTTCCATTTGAACGTTGCTGTGCTTTTAAATGGTTGAAAGCGCAGTGAGACATTTCAGTGAAAACTAAACCAAAAATATGACGTTGTTTTTCTGTTGGAATTTGGTTGTGCTTTTTTCTCGGTGGTTGAATGCACGGTGATAACACGTTGGACATTGAACTATGTTTTGAGTGGTCTTTTTGAGTGGGTGAATATACAGTATTTTGTAGTCTCATTGATCAAGTTCTCAACTAAATATTACCCAATTACCAACGTTGAAACGATGTAGCGTGCCCAGTGGGTTATCACTACAAGCATTTCATATGAAAGCTCCAACTTCATTCGGTTGTGAAGGTAATGCTCTCTGAATCAATTCATGTCAAATTAAAAGTTATTTACAAATACCTTGTTTGTTTCAATCAAACTACCTTTTAGGCAAGACTAGTGGTGGTAAGTGAAATATATATTTTCAACCACATAAAAAGACACTCCAGTCTTTTACAGAGTTGGCAATAAATTAGAGGAAATTCTCCAGAGCAGGAGAGAAAGGACAATGACAGGGTACACTTTTGGGCCCCTGTAAGAGCTTGATGAAATATTCAGCGTAGGTCTATAAAGAAGCTATTTAGGTTAATAATTCAGGAGTCCATAAGAGTTAAGTGATGTTATACAACAAACTGGAGACAGGGAGAGAATACCTCGCTCTCACCTGTAATTCCCTTAGGAATAGTGCTTTTACCCCAGAGATAAAAAAAATAAGATACTACTGTGCTGTATAAGTGAGATTTCCAAATGTGCTGTAAACCCTAAAGATTACATGAACCCATAAACATAGATGATCAACCATCTTAAACGATTTAAATACATAGGAAATGATAGAGCACTTAAATGCTGCACGTCTTAAATCAAATCAAATGTTATTGGTCACACACATATTTAGCAGATGTTATTGTGCGTTTAGCGAAATGCTCGTGTAAATTATGGCCCTGGTGCTATGAATTGGTGTGTGTGTGTTTTTAAGCAGTGTGCGTCTGTGTGTGTGTGACCATCCGGTTGCCGTACCTGCTGTCGTGGGTGTAGATCTGGGGTGGGGGGGCTGGGGTCTGTGTGATGGGGCTCTGATGGGTCAGGGAGCTGGGCTGGGTGACTGCAGGACTGGGCTGAGTGACTACAGGGCTGTTCTGGGTGACTGCAGGGATGGGCTGGCCCACGGTGGGACTGGGCTGGGCCTGAGGACTGTGCTGCTGGGTCACTGCTGGGCTCTGCTTCTCTGAGCTAGGGGCTGACGGGCTCAGCTCTGAAACACAGACAGACAGAAGTGTCAGACACAGTGACAGATAGATACACACCACAGCATAGACTATGCTAAACAGAGCCACATTAACATAATACACGGTGCATCTACTTCAAAGAACTGTCAGTACAATGCTCTAATCTACAGTAGATGCTCGTCATAACCAGAAACACCCATGAAGCATTAGAAGATGGTGACAGAAACCGACTCACTAGACAGTTCTCCCAAACAGACATATCACTCGCTGATCCACACAGTAAGTGCCTTAACCAGAACAACCTCCTTTAAAAAAGGGATGTAAAACTGTCTGTACAGTAAGACAACGTGCTGCATTTAAGATGACAAACAGTTTTAACAACAGTCCCTGAAAGTCCCCCCACATCTACATTATACAGTTCTCTACTACCCCTTGGTCCCCCCATTATCTCCAGTCTGCTGACCGTTGCCCCCCCCCCCCGTCTCACTCACCTTCCTGTGGTATGATCCGGAGGGTGACGCTGAGGCCGGCGTCCTTGATGAGCTTAACGATGTCGGCGTGGGGCATGTTGATGATGGACTGGCTGTTCACCGCCAGGATGCGGTCACCCACCTTCAGTTTGCCACAGCGGTCCGCCGGGCTGCCGTCGATGATACGCCCAATCTTATGGGGCACGCCTGGGATGGGAGGAGAGGTAGAGGACAATACACACAGAGTGAGAGACACACAGATATAGTTAGTTGAGGATGGGTCTGAGTTCAGGCTAATCTTACTGGTTGGATGCTTTCTTTCCAGCTCTCCCTCTCTTCTTTCTATCTATGTTGCTCGCTCTTTTCACATTTCTCCTGCCCCCTCTCAGCTTATGTAAGACAGCTGGCTGTATGCACGGCGAGTGTGGGCAGGGCACTAAAAGCCGCCGCGGCGTACTGGAGCCTAGCTACCTCAGATCTGAGGGATTGATACAGTCAGGAAACCATTTGGAATTGAGACGGGTTAGATGGTTAGAGGAGGAGTACATGGTTCAAAAATAGAGGTGTTACATTTTTTCTATGGTTGGGACCTCTTCCTCTCAGCAATTTCTGTCAAAATGGATTTGGTTTTCTCTGCTTGGAACGACCGTATCTGCTGGACTAAAATGCATTAAAACTCAAGAGCATAATAATATGCGAAGCCTTCCCTTTTAAGGTGAAATTGCCATAAGGCAGTACATTGTAATGTAAACAACCCATGGACATGCAATAACACACGTACACACACACACACACACACACACAAACAGAGCAGCACTCACTGATGGCGGCGGCGGTCTCGGGCCGGTTGAGCGAGCTGATGATGACGAATCCAAACCCTTCACTCTCCTTGCGGTGGATAATGACATCACTCGGTGGCTGCTGCACGCTGGAGGTCGGCTCTCCGTCTGTGGTGCTACCTGTACCCATGGCGTCAGTGGGTGGGGCTGCGTTGTTGCCAGGATATGTGACATTAGTGAAGTCGCTGCGTGGGGAGCTGTGCTGGGTGGACACAGAGCCGGGGCTGCGGCCGTTCTCTGGACACGGCTCTCCTGTGGGGGGTAACAGAGCGCTGAGTTAACCTGCTCTGCTCTGCTCTCCACCACACCACACTGCAGCCCAGCACAGCACTCATCAATGGACAAAAACTGGCCCTGTCTGGACTGGCTATCAGATCAGAGAAAGGTCATGGTTTCTCTCACACCTCATCGGCTGTATTGTTGCATCCAAAGATCTTTTTAATGCAAAAGAAAACCTCCATTGAAGATATCTGTAGATACAATCGCTAAGAACTAACATACCCTCAAAACCAAGATGTCATGTTAGAGCTCATTACATCTTCTTCAGTGATCAAGGTTGAACTGACGGTAGTGTGACCTCTGGGAGAGACAGAGTCTTGACATCTCCAAAAGTGTTACTTTGAATCAAACGTTCGAGGGATGAAAGGCAAGACCACGGACGACACGGATGAGACAGACATCCTTTCATGACTGGAGACGGAAGGAGAAGAGGGAGACAGAGGAGGGGAGACGGAAGGAGAAGAGGGAGACAGAGGAGGGGAGACGGAAGGAGAAGAGGGAGACAGAGGAGGGGAGACGGAAGGAGAAGAGGGAGACAGAAGAGGGGAGACGGGATCTCACCAGGGTGGCTGTGCTCTCCTCCCCAGGCACCAAAGGCAGCCGGAGCGTAAGCTGACATAAGGGAATGGGGAGATCTGAGGGGGGAAGGTGTGTGTGTAGAGGGCTGCTACACTCATCACACAGCAGGCTCTTGCAGCTCTACAATTCAAGGTACAATACAACAGCCGGACTCCACATAAGACCAGAGAAAGGAAGACTATCAGGCCTTCTTGGAGTAGGATGCATTTGACCCTAGAGAATGCTCTACGGTCAGAGTTCCGTTTTCCTCCCTAATGATTAGGATTAGGAGTTTTCAGTAACTGATCCTAGATCTGTCCCCTCCCATCCTCTCACCTGGGCCCTGTAGCCTCCTCCTGATGGTGAGGTTGACTTGTCCATTGCGGGCGGCGCCGTGCATCAGGTCGATGACGTAGCGGTGGGGCTTCCCCGCCACCGGGATCCCGTCCACGAAGATGAGCTCATCGCCTGGCCGCAGGCGCCCATCTCTGTCTGCAGGGCTCTTCTCTATGATGGCCCCAATCAGAATCTGTTTATGGGAAAAATACCAATCAGAACGCATGGAGAGCTAGGGGTAGGGGTTAAAAAGTCGGTTGACCAATCAGAGGGCTGGATTCATAAAAGGACTACATTGAAGTGATATGTAATCATGGTCAAGTGGACAAGTGTATGTGAAATGACATGTATTAGTGGTTGTTATGTCAGTGGTGCTTATGAATAAATACGTGGCTCCGTGTTTGCGCTGTTACTCTACAGACAATTAACCAGTAACCATCCACAGCAGTATCACCAGTCTCTCAGTCAGTCAGGGTTCAGGGTTAGATATGCATGTAGTGGGTTAGAGAGGAGAAAATGACAGGGTTCCACGCCCATCTCATACGAGCCTTCTCACGGGTGTCCGGACTCACAGGCTGACCCGCCTCGTCTCCCCCGAGGATGCGGAAGCCGAAGCCGGACTTCTGCCTCCTCAGGTGGACCTCCACCTCCTGGTACTCTGCCCCTGGGGTCAAGGAACAGACAACACCTGTGACACGTGTTGACCTTGGAGTGCCCTCAGTCTAATGTCTAATTTATGTGGAGCCAGAGGATTATTGATCACACATTGTGGAAGTTAACACATGAAATTAAAGGCACTGTTATTCCTGTGTTTTATATAATATTGTACAACAGCTGATGGAACTAACACTAAAAGTGTGAACATTTTTTATCAGTGTTATTTCCTGGTAGTTGCTTGTTGAAAAGAATCGACACAGGACCCTTAATCAGCAGGTTTGCCTGGGCGGGAGTTTCGGCTTTCCATGGTGGCATCAATGTGGTATATTGGTTAATAGACCAATAACAAAGAGAGTTCCAAACTTCTCTGCCAATAACAGCTACTTTTCAGTTTTCCCCTCCATACTCAAACCAGACAGTTCTTGCTAAATTCTTGCTTGAGAATGTTTCTTGGGCTAAAAAGCCAATTTTGCCCATTTGAATGGAAATCTACAGTAAGACACTTATTTGTTACCCAGGAATGATTTGAGACTGATATAAAATGACTGCATTGGGCCTTTAATGCATTGCAAATGAAATGAAATGTTTCAGAAAAAAAGACAACATTTAGAATAATCCCTTTTCCTCCCTGAGAGGAGTCTTCTTCAGGGCCAACGTACATACCAGAGTGGTCCACAGAGAAGATGGTCCGTGGCAGGCCTGGCTCTGTGTGGGGGAGGGAGATTGAGGGAGCACCCATAAACAATAATACAACACACATACTGTCTTACAACTGTCTCACTCAGAGCAGACTACTAAAAAGACTGTGAGACTAGAGCAAGACAGAAAACGACTTGCCTCAGCACATTGTCTGCACAGAGTTCCTACATCATCCATTACACTGTGGAAAAGAAGTGCTTAGGGCTTGTAATACAGCTATCTTTTTATTTACAGTAGGTGTTACGGGAGCAGAAACTCATCTGCAATCAGGCCTTTACTGGAAAGCAGAATGATTTGTGGCATAGTGATATTCATTACCCTGAAAACCCTTTCCTATGAAATGAAGTAGAGTGGGTCAAAGTGACTGTGATGAGAAATGGGCTCTATTTACAGCAGGTTTAATCACGGAGACCAGTGTCCGCTGGGATACCAGAGGAATTCATTGAGGAAACAAAGATGGCGGATGACACATAAGGAGACTGACTGACAAGTCTTACCACGGAACCCATATACAGTGTTTTAAGTTTATATTAAATAAGATTGCTGGAAAAAATACTCATCGATGTTGGCAGGAGATAAGGACAGAATGACCTTGCTGGCTAGAGGATGATTTTGGTATATTCCAGACTATTGCAGTTTACATAAAGTACACAATTCCTAAATCTCCATCTAACTCCAGCTCTCTCACATGCAATGGGGTCTCTTGGTTCCCTACTAGAATAAATGCATCTAATTACAGATGTAGGATCTTAATTTGACCACTCTTTTGTTACTGAGAATTTTCCTACACAGCAGGAAATATAAATGTGTAGTGTAATAAAAATGATTCTAAAGTTTGGAATATATATTATCAACCCCTACATTTATCCCATGAATTATAACCTGTTTTATTTCCTGTTGCTGCATGATTCTTTTCCAGCTGTAGAAAACCGTATCAACATTCAGTGGAAGCTACACTGACTTGTCTATGGTTGTGGGGTATGGGTGCATTTTCTTTCTCTAACAGCCTGTATTGGTCTCCAGGCTACAGTGGGGCAAAAAAGTATTTAGTCAGCCACCAATTGTGCAAGTTCTCCCACTTAAAAAGATGAGAGAGGCCTGTAATTTTCATCATAGGTACACTTCAACTATGACAGACAAAATGAGAAAGAAAATTCCAGAAAATCACAGTGTAGGATTTTTAATGAATTTATTTGCAAATTATGGTGGAAAATAAGTATTTGGTCACCTACAAACAAGCAAGATTTCTGGCTCTCACAGACCTGTAACTTCTTCTTTAAGAGGCACCTCTGTCCTCTACTCGTTACCTGTATTAATGGCACCTGTTTGAACTTGTTATCAGTATAAAAGACACCTGTCCACAACCTCAAACCGTCACACTCCAAACTCCACTATGGCCAAGACCAAAGAGCTGTCAAAGGACACCAGAAACAAAATTGTAGACCTGCACCAGGCTGGGAAGACTGAATCTGCAATAGGTAAGCAGCTTGGTTTGAAGAAACCAACTGTGGGAGCAATTATTAGGAAATGGAAGACATACAAGACCAATGATAATCTCCCTCGATCTGGGGCTCCACGCAAGAACTCACCCTGTGGGGTCAAAATGATCACAAGAACGGTGAGCAAAAATCCCAGAACCACATGGGGGGACCTAGTGAATGACCTGCAAGGAGCCGGGACCAAAGTAACAAAGCCTACCATCAGTAACACACTACGCCGCCAGGGACTCAAATCCTGCAGTGCCAGACGTGTCCCCCTGCTTAAGCCAGTACATGTCCACGCCCGTCTGAAGTTTGCTAGAGAGCATTTGGATGATCCAGAAGAAGATTGGGAGAATGTTATATGGTCAGATGAAACCAAAATATAACTTTTTGGTAAAAACTCAACTCGTCGTGTTTAGAGGACAAATAATGCTGAGTTGCATCCAAAGAACACTATACCTACTGTGAAGCATAGGGGTGGAAACAACATGCTTTGGGGCTGTTTTTCTGCAAAGGGACCAGGAGGACTGATCCGTGTAAAGGAAAGAATGAATGGGGCCATGTATCGTGAGATTTTGAGTGAAAACCTCCTTCCATCAGCAAGGGCATTGAAGATGAAACGTGGCTGGGTCTTTCAGCATGACAATGATCCCAAACACACCGCCTGGGCAATGAAGGAGTGGCTTCGTAAGAAGCATTTCAAGGTCCTGGAGTGGCCTAGCCAGTCTCCAGATCTCAACCCCATCTTTTTAATTTTTAATTTATCCTTTATTTAACTAGGAAAGTCAGTTAAGAACAAATTCTTATTTTCAATGACGGCCTAGGAACAGTGGGTTAACTGCCTGTTCAGGGGCAGAACGACAGCTTGGGGGTTTGAACTTGCAACCTTCCGGTTACTAGTCCAACGCTCTAACCACTAGGCTACCCTAGTGGTTTGGAGGGAGTTGAAAGTCCGTGTTGCCCAGCAACAGCCCCAAAAACATCACTGCTCTAGAGGAGATCTGCATGGAGGAATGGGCCAAAATACCAGCAACAGTGTGTGAAAACCTTGTGAAGACTTACAGAAAACATTTGACCTCTGTCTTTGCCAACAAAGGGTATATAACAAAGTATTGAGATAAAATTTTGTTATTGACCAAATACTTATTTTCCACCATAATTTGCAAATAAATTCATAAAAAATCCTACAATGTGATTTTATGGATTTTTTTTCTCATTTTGTCTGTCATAGTTGAAGTGTACCTATGATGAAAATTACAGGCCTCTCTCATCTTTTTAAGTGGGAGAACTTGCACAATTGGTGGCTGACTAAATACTTTTTTGCCCCACTGTATATTGGGAACAGTGCCTAGTTAGATAATGTTACTGAAAAATACCAATGTTCAAGACCTAGAACTCCCACACCACTGAGGGAAACAGGTAAAGTGTTCCTAAAAGTTGCCCTGTGCCTCAACCCTGTTAACCTGACTGACCAACAGTCTGCACGTGTAGCCTAGCAGCGAACAGCACTTTGGGGGCATGTTACATGGAGGGGACAGATACTTAACACTAAACTGAACAAGGGACTAAAGGAGAGAAATGATGGAAGAGTGAGAAACAAAGAGAGAGAGAGAAGTGAGTGAGACAGAGAGAGAGGAGAGAGGGAAAGAGACAGAGAGAGAGAGAAAAATAGACAGAGGGAGAGAAGAGAGACAGTGACAGAGGAGAGAGAGAGAGAGAGAGACAGACAGACAGACAGACAGACAGACAGACAGACAGACAGACAGACAGACAGACAGACAGACAGAGAGAGAGAAAGAGACAGACAGAGAGAGACACAGAGAAATGCAGATAGAAAGAGAGAGGGAGAGAGAGAGAAAAAATAGACAGAGGGAGAAGAGAGACAGTGACAGAGGAGAGAGAGAGCGACAGACAGACAGAGAGAGAGAGAGAGAGAAAGAGACAGACAGAGAGAGACACAGAGAAATGCAGATAGAAAGAGAGAGGGAGAGAGAGAAAAATAGAGGGAGAGAAGAGACAGACAGACAGACAGACAGACAGAGAGAGAGAGAAAGAGACAGAG